>NW_028127475.1:0-124599 GCF_965231255.1 Vanellus vanellus
CAAAGCCCCAGCGGGTAAAAGTCATGCTGGTCCTCACTGCCTCCGGGAACCCCTTCAAATGCCCCACACCTTTTGCACCTCTCTGCTTTCCTGTGGACTCCATCCTCAAAACCACCGTTTTTATACCCTCCGTAGTCTCTGTAGCAAAAAACGCAAACGTCCAGCCGCTGCTCCCACAGCAAAGTTTCCAAGGCTGAAAAGTCATGCTGGTCCTCACTGCCTCTGGGAACCCCTTCAAATGCCCCACACCTTTTGGACCTCTCTGCTTTCCTGTGGACTCCATCCTCAAAACCACTGTTATTAACCCTCGGTAGTCTCTGTAGCAAAAAACGCAGATGTCCAGCCGCTGCTCCCATAGCAAAGGCCCCAGCGGGGAAAAGTCATGCTGGTCCTCACTGCCTCCGGGAACCCCTTCAAATGCCCCACACCTTTTGGACCTCTCTGCTTTTCTGTGGAATCCATCCTCAAAACCACTGTTTTTAACCCTTCTGTATTCTCTGTATCAAAAAACGCATACGTCCAGCCGCTGCTCCCACAGCAAAGGCCCCAGCGGGGAAAAGTCATGCTGGTCCTCACTGCCTCCGGGAACCCCTTCAAATGCCCCACACCTTTTGGACCTCTCTGTTTTCCTGTGGACTCCATCCTCAAAACCACCGTTTTTCACTCTCGGCAGCCTCCGGAGCAAAAAACGCAAACGTCCAGCCGCTGCTTCCACAGCAAAGGCCCCAGCAAGAAAAGTCATGCTGGTCTTCACTACCTCCAGGAACCCCTTCAAATGCCCCACACCTTTTGGACCTCTCTGCTTTCCTGTGGACTCCATCCTCAAAACCACCGTTTTTCACTCTCGGCAGCCTCCGGAGCAAAAAACGCAAACGTCCAGCCGCTGCTCCCACAGCAAAGGCCCCAGCGGGGAAAAGTCATGCTGGTCCTCACTGCCTCCGGGAACCCCTTCAAATACCCCACACCTTTTGGACCTCTCTGCTTTCCTGTGAACTCCATCCCCAAAACCACCGTTTTTCACTCTCGGCGTCCGCCGGAGCAAAAAACGCAAACGTCCAGCCGCTGCTCCCACACCAAAGGTTACAAGGCGGAAAAGTCATGCTGGTCCTCACTGCCTCCGGGAACCCCTTCAAATGCCCCACACCTTTTGGACCTCTCTGTTTTCCTGTGGACTCCATCCTCAAAACCAATGTTTTTCACTCTCGGCAGCCTCCGGAGCAAAAAACGCAAACGTCCAGCCGCTGCTCCCACAGCAAAGGCCCCAGCGGGGAAAAGTCATGCTGGTCGTCACTGCCTCCGGGAACCCTTTCAAATGCCCCACACCTTTTGGACCTCTCTGCTTTCCTGTGGAGTCCATCCTCAAAACCACCGTTTTTAACCCTCGGCAGCCTCCGGAGCAAAAAACGCAAACGTCCAACCGCTGCTCCCACAGCAAAGGCCCCAGCGGGGAAAAGTCATGCTGGTCCTCACTGCCTCCGGGAACCCCTTCAAATGCCCCACACCTTTTGGACCTCTCTGCTTTCCTGTGGACTCCACCCTCAAAACCACCGTTTTTCACTCTCGGCAGCCTCCGGAGCAAAAAACGCAAAAGTCCAGCCACTGCTCCCACAGCAAAGGCCCCAGCGGGGACAAGTCATGCTGGTCCTCACTGCCTCCGGGAACCCCTTGAAATGCCCCACACCTTTTGGACCTCTCTGCTTTCCTGTGGACTCCATCCTCAAAACCACCGTTTTTAACCCTCGGTAGTCTCTGTAGCAAAAAACGCAAACTTCCAGCCGCTGCTACCACAGCAAAGCCCCAGCGGGGAAAAGTAATGCTGGTCCTCACTGCCTCCGGGAACCCCTTCAAATGCCCCACACCTTTTGGACCTCTCTGCTTTCCTGTGGACTCCATCCTCAAAACCACCGTTATTAACCCTCGGCAGCCTCCGGAGCAAAAAACGCAAACGTCCAGCCGCTGCTCCCACAGCAAAGGCCCCAGCGGGGAAAAGTCATGCTGGTCCTCACTGCCTCCGGGAACCCCTTCAAATGCCCCACACCTTTTGCACCTCTCTGCTTTCCTGTGGAATCCATCCTCAAAACCACGCTTTTTTATTCTCGGCAGTATCCGGAGCAAAAAATGCAAACGTCCAGCCGCTGCTCTCACATCAAAGGTTCTAAGGAAATAAAGTGATGCTGGTCCTCACTGGCTCCCCGAAACCCTTCAAATGCCCCACACCATTGGGCCCTCTCTGCTTTCCTGTGGACTCCATCCTCAAAACCACCGTTTTTCACTCTTGGCAGCCTCCGGAGCAAAAAACGCAAACGTCCAGCCGCCGCTCCCACAGCAAAGGCCCCAGCGGGGAAAAGTCATGCTGGTCCTCACTGCCTCCGGGAACCCCTTCAAATGCCCCACACCTTTTGGATCTCTCTGCTTCCCTGTGGATTCTAACCTCCAAATCACTGTTTTTCACTCTCGGCAGCCTCCGGAGCAAAAAACGCAAACGTCCAGCCGCTGCTCCCACAGCAAAGGCCCCAGCGGGGAAAAGTCATGCTGGTCCTCACTGCCTCCGGGAACCCCTTCAAATGCCCCACACCTTTTGGACCTCTCTGCTTTCCTGTGGACTCCATCCTCAAAACCACCGTTTTTCACTCTCAGCAGCCTCCAGAGCAAAAAACGCAAACGTCCAGCCGCTGCTCCCACAGCAAAGGCCCCAGCGGGGAAAAGTCATGCTGGTCCTCACTGCCTCCGGGAACCCCTTCAAATCCCCCGCACACTTGGGCCCTCTCTGCTTTCCTGTGGAATCCATCCTCAAAACCACCGTTTTTCACTCTTGGCAGCCTCCTGAGCAAAAAACGCAAACGTCCAGCCGCTGCTCCCACAGCAAAGTTTTCAAGGGGGAAAAGTCATGCTGGTCTTCACTGCCTCCCCGAACCCCTTCAAATGCCCCACACACTTGGGCCCTCTCTGCTTTCCAGTGGACTCCATCCTCTAAACCGCCGTTTTGCACTCGGCAGCCTCCGGAGCAAAAAACGCAAACGCCCAGCCGCTGCTCCCACAGCAAAGGCCCCAGCAGGGAAAAGTCATGCTGGTCCTCACTGCCTCCGGGAACCCCTTCAAATGCCCCACACCTTTTGGACCTCTCTGCTTTCCTGTGGAATCCATCCTCAAAACCACCGTTTTTAACCCTCGGTAGTCTCCGGAGCAAAAAACGCAAACGTCCAGCCGCTGCTTCCACAGCAAAGGCCCCAGCAAGAAAAGTCATGCTGGTCCTCACTACCTCCAGGAACCCCTTCAAATGCCCCACACCTTTTGGACCTCTCTGCTTTCCTGTGGACTCCATCCTCAAAACCACAGTTTTTCACTCTCGGCAGCCTCCGGAGAAAAAAACGCAAACGTCCAGCCGCTGCTCCCACAGCAAAGGCCCCAGCGGGGAAAAGTCATGCTGGTCCTCAGTGCCTCCGGGAACCCCTTCAAATGCCCCACGCACTTCGGCCCTCTCTGGTTTCTTACAGACTCTATCTTCAAAACCACCGTTTGTCACTCTCGGCAGCCTCCTTTCGTCTGAGATGCAGTCTCTGGCCACAGCGCTGAATGGCCCCTCCTGCAGAGCTCTGTCCTTCCCCAGGAAGTGTTAATGAAAAACCTGTTCGCAAAACCCACTCACAGCTACTCGGTCCGAAATGATCTTACCGCTTTTGCCTCGACACATCAAAATATAAACCGTATACTCTTAAAGGTATACCACCTACCCTTGACTCTACACCCCTGGGCGGGGTGACTCCGAGCCACGCGGACATGCACAGATACTACACAGAACACTACAAACAATGTGCCTCAAAGGTGAGGGAAAACTCTCAGCAAGAAGAATCATGCCGGGATGGAAGTCACTGTCGGGCAAGAAGACCTGCGAGTCACAAGGGCCATGTGAGGAGGGGGGGAGGAGTGCGGGGGGAGGGTTCAACGTGGGAATGAGAGGGAAAAGGGGGAGCCAAGAAAGGAGGAAAGAGGAGACAGCTGGGGGAAAAAAAAAAGAAGAAAGGGGAGCAGCAGGGAAGAAACAATGAAGGGGGGGCGGGCGAGGTGTGAAGATGGAAAAACAGAAAGAAAGGGAGGTAGAAAGAGAGAGGGGAGACCTGGAACAGGAGAGACAAGACAGGTGGAAAGAGGGGGACAGCGGATGGAGTGGGGGAAAGAAAGGGAGAAATGGGACGGAGGAAAAATGGAGAAAGAAAAGGGGTGATGGGGGGTGAGGAAATGGGGAAGGGGGGACACGGAACACAGATGGTAGGGGGAACTGAGAAAGAAGGGTAGGGAAAAGGGGGGATGCAGGAGAAGGAAAGGGGGAACAAGGGAGAAAGGGGGAGCATGGAACACATTGGGAGAGCGTCATTGAAAAAGAAGGAACGGGGCAACGGGGGGGAAAGGGCAGAGGGAAAGGACGGGGAAAGGGGCAACGGGGAAGAATTAAAGGGGGTACCAAGGATGAAGGGAAAGAGCAAAACAGGAGGCATAGGGGAAAGGAAGGGGGAAAGGGGGACAGTAGTGTGGGGAAGAAAGGGCACGGGGGGTGGGGGGTATAAGGGATAATGAGGGAACAGGGGAGGTAGAACAAAAGGGGAAATAGGGGACATTGGACAGGGGGAAAGAAAGGCAAAGGGGGAAAGGGGCGACAGGGTGGAAGAAAGGGAAAGGAAGGGGGGAACATGGGGTGGGGGAATAAAGGGAAAGAGGGAAAGGTGGGACGGGAGGGAAGAAAGGGGAAAGGGGACAAGGAAAAGAAGGGTAAAGGGGGATGAGGAGAACGGGAAAGAAAGGGAAAAGGGGGGAATGGGGGAACACAGGGAAGAAGGGGGAAAACAGGGAAAGGGGACAGGGAAGGGTGAAGGGGAAATGCAATGAGCGGTCCCATCACCTGAAATACACTATGCCTTATGTCCCTTCTGCTTTCTTTAAAAATACTGAAACGCCATAGACAGACACATACAAGATGCTAACCTGAACCCCTGCTTGATAGTCTCATCATCAGCCCTATAAAGAGTAATTATATCAGCAACTTACACAGTATACAGCAACATTAGTGAAAAACACAAATTTCCATTTTCGGTAAAGTCGGGAATTCATCGAAATGGAATGGAAAAAACAAAAAGCATGCTATTAAACTCTCCCCCGAGGCTTCCCGGAGGCACGGTGGCTCACATGTGCAGCTGACAGAGGTACCGACGTCCTGGAGCTGTGAGCTGGTGGTGTGCGCTGTCAGGAATGGCTGGGAGCGATCCTTCCTCGCCGTGGGGCCCGTCCGCTCCTTGCTGGGGGCAGCCGCCTGTGGAACCCCCTTCTTTTCACTCCTCAGCCAGCTCCAGCAGGCATGCGTGCCCAGGCAGCCCCCGACCCTTGGCACAGCAGGGCCAGCCCCATCCTCAGCCTCACTGGCTGCACCTGAGGCTGCCCCCACTCATCCCCACCTGCAGCCTTTTTAAACCCTTGGCCCCGTCCCACCATCACCTCACTGGTCCCACCTGGGCTGCCCCAGCCCACAGCTGGAGCCCGTCAGGAGCAGGGGCCCTTGCCAAAGCCCCACAGCACATCGCCCCCTCCCCTGCCCCTGTCCCCAGCCACGACCTCTGCACCCAGGGGATGCAAACACATCCAGGGGCACACAAGGGGCAGGAAAAGTTTATTCATTAATGTACGCAAGAAATCCCAGCAGTGAGTTGGCTATAAGGCTCAGTGCCCAAACGCAACAGGACAGAGGGAGAAAAGGCAAGAGAAAAGCAGGAGGAAGGACAGAGGGACATAGAGAAGAGGTGTGAGACAGGGAAGCAGAAAACAGCACGCTGCAAACAAGAGAGGGGTGGGGAGTGGGACAGCCACGTAGAGAGAGGAGAGCGGACAGACTGCGCAAAATAACAGGCATAGAGATGGAGGAACAAATAAGAGCGACAGGGAGCAGGACAGAGGCCAAAGGGACCGGCAGGACAAGAAGACGGAGACAAGACAAGGGGCGGGGAAAATTTCTGCCGTGTCAGGGGGAAAAGAAACATTGGCAAGACATAAAAAATAACACCGGGGATCCGGACAGAGGTAGACATTGAAAGAAAATCTCAAAAGGCAATATGGTACACGAAACATAGACAAAAACTAAAAAATAGGGACAGGGAGATGTAAAAAGAAAGTGAAAAAGAGTGACTGGGTGCAGGAAAGAGAGGGTAGAATGGGGATTTGCAGACAGGTAGACGGCTAGAGGGAGACAAGGACAGAAAATTTTGAAAGCGATGGGATACAAGAATCATACACCAGAATTCAAACCTAGTTACGCAGAGCTGCATGGAGGGAGAGGTAGGAAGACAATTTGAAAAGCGACATAGCACAAGCCACACGGGCAAGAAGTTCAAATTAGTTTGGGGAATCAGAGAGGGAAGGGTAGGAGGGGAAATTAATTTAACTTACTGTTAATCAAATAATGACAAATAGGAACAAACGCAAAATAAAACACCTTCCTGCCACCCCTCCCTCTTTTCCTGGGCGCCTCTTCTCTCCTGACTTCTCTACATCCCAGCCCTGACCAACGCAGGGGACATGGCATGGGGGTTGCGGCTCCTTCCTCCTCAGGCTCTTTTTCTGCTCCAGTGGGGGGTCCCTCCCATGAGGCCGCAGGTCTCGCACAGGCTCTCGGCTTCCTTCAGGCACAGCCACCTGCTCCGGCCTCGGGTCCTCCACGCGCCGCAGGGGCACGTTGGCTCCACCCTGGACCTCCCTGGACTGCAGGGGAACAGCCTGCCTCACCATGGTCTTCACCACAGGCTGCAGGAGAACCTCTGCTCTGCTTCCTACCAGCGCTGCCGATGGGCTCAGCTTTAACCAGCAGCACATCCGTCTCAGCGTGGGAACTGGCTGTGCCCAACATGGGAACAACACCCGGTGTCTTCTCACAGAACCCACCCCTGCAGCCCCCGCCCCAGCTAACGACACCTCGCATGGTAAACCCAATGCAACAGCGATGGGCTACAGGCCAGGAAGAAGGAAGCAACAGGAAACCATGCTGACAGAGATGAAAAAACAAAAAAAACAAAAAACACACAAAACAAAAAAGAGCAATGAGCCACAAGGCAGAGAAGAAGGAATTAAAAAAGGGGGCAGTGAGGTAGACAGAGATAAACTGAAACATACCAAAAAACCTCGATGAGCTGAAGGAGAGAGACAGAGCAATTAAAGAATGGGGACGGGGAGCCAGGCAGAGAGAGAACAATAAAGGTAAAAACAGACTGTGGGACACATATTTTATATTCTAAAATCCTTTATGTAATAGAGGAGGTTTTTTGTAGAGTAGATTTTTATTTTGAACACCTTCGCTATACGCAAACAAATAGTCATATGTCAATAGATAGTAAAATGAGAGGGTTTTCTCTATTTCAATGGCTCCCACCCATGTTTCCAGATTGTAACGTTTTCTAATGTCCCCTATGAATCTCCCTCTTCTGAGGCATACAACCCCAACAATGGACCTTGGGCTGCCGTAAATGGCATCATCCTATTTCAGCGTATTACCAAATAGGCCAGAAGAAAGAGGAAGGATTCAGGTGGACATGCGGCACCTCCTTTAAAGATGAGAAGTATTTGAAGACTTCAAATGAGTGTTGATCCATCTGAAGAAATTTTGCAGCCATTGTTAGTGTGGCAGTAAAGCTGCTGTCTGTTCTCGGGAAAGGGCTTGTTCCTCCCCCTTTCCCTTCAGGTGGAAATGTATGCGTGTGATTCTATACTAAAAAATAAAAAAATAATAAGGAGGAGAGGGGAAAGGGGGGACGGAACAGTGCAGAACAAAAAGGAGAAAAAGTGGGACAGGGGAAAAACAAAAAGGGGGGGAAGAGGGAAAAAAGGAAAGGGGGGAAGGGAAAGTAGAAACACTGGGAGAGAAAGAGGGGACGGGCAAGGCGTAAAGATGGAAAAACAGGAACAACAGTTAGGAGGTGGAGGCCGGAAGGTGGAGGCCAAGAGATAGAGGCCGGAAGGTGGAGGCCGGAGGCCAGAAAGTAAAAGCCGGAAAGTGGAGGCCAGAGGATGAAAAGTGGAGGCCGAAAAGGGGAGGCCAGAGGCCCAAAAAGTGGAGGCCCAAAAAGGGGAGGCCCAAAAAGGGGAGGCCCAAAAAGGGGAGGCCCAAAAAGTGGAGGCCCAAAAAGTGGAGGCCCAAAAAGTGGAGGCCCAAAAAGTGGAGGCCCAAAAAGTGGAGGCCCAAAAAGTGGAGGCCAGAGGCCAAACAAAAAAATTTTGTAATTTTCATAATTCATTACCTCAAAACCACCGTTTTTAACCCTCTGTAGTCTCTGTATCAAAAAACGCAAACGTCCAGCCGCTGCTCCCACAGCAAAGGCCCCAGCGGGGAAAAGTCATGCTGGTCCTCACTGCCTCCGGGAACCCCTTCATATGCCCCACACCTTTTGGACCTCTCTGTTTTCCTGTGGAATCCATCCTCAAAACCACCATTTTTTACTCTCGGTAGTCTCTGTAGCAAAAAACGCAAACGTCCAGCCGCTGCTCCCACAGCAAAGGTTCGAAGGCGGAAAAGTCATGCTGGTCCGCACTGCCTCCAGGAACCCCTTCAAATGCCCCACACCTTTTGGACCTCTCTGCTTTCCTGTGGACTCCATCCTCAAAACCACCGTTTTTAACCTTCGGCAGCCTCCGGAGCAAAAAGCGCAAACGTCCAGCCGCTGCTCCCACAGCAAAGGCCCCAGCGGGGAAAAGTCATGCTGGTCCACACTGCCTCCGGGAACCCCTTCAAATGCCCCACACCTTTTGGACCTCTCTGCTTTCCTGTGGACTCCATCCTCAAAACCACCGTTTTTCACTCTCGGCAGCCTCCAGAGCAAAAAACGCAAACGTCCTGCCACTGCTCCCACAGCAAAGGTTTCAAGGCGGAAAAGTCATGCTGGTCCTCACTGCCTCCGGGAACCCCTTCAAATGCCCCACACCTTTTGGACCTCTCTGCTTTCCTGTGGACTCCATCCTCAAAACCACCGTTATTAACCCTCGGTAGTCTCTGTAGCAAAAAACGCAGATGTTAAAACGCTGCTCCCACAGCAAAGGCCCCAGCGGGGAAAAGTCATGCTGGTCCTCACTGCCTCCGGGAACCCCTTCAAATGCCCCACACCTGTTTGACCTCTCTGCTTTCCTGTGGACTCCATCCTCAAAACCACCGTTTTTCACTCTCGGCAGCCTCCGGAGCAAAAAACGCAAACGTCCAGCTGCTGCTACCACAGCAAAGGCCCCAGCGGGGAAAAGTCATGCTGGTCCTCACTGCCTCCGGGAACCCCTTCAAATGCCCCACACCTTTTGGACCTCTCTGCTTTCCTGTGGACTCCATCCTCATAACCACCGTTTTTCACTATTGGCATCCGCCGGAGCAAAAAACGCAAACGTCCAGCCGCTGCTCCCACAGCAAAGTTTCCAAGGCAGAAAAGTCATGCTGGTCCTCACTGCCTCCGGGAACCCCTTCAAATGCCCCACACCTTTTGGACCTCTCTGCTTTCCTGTGGACTCCATCCTCAAAACCACCGTTTTTAACCTTCGGCAGCCTCCGGAGCAAAAAGCGCAAACGTCCAGCCGCTGCTCCCACAGCAAAGGCCCCAGCGGGGAAAAGTCATGCTGGTCCACACTGCCTCCGGGAACCCCTTCAAATGCCCCACACCTTTTGGACCTCTCTGCTTTCCTGTGGACTCCATCCTCAAAACCACCGTTTTTCACTCTCGGCAGCCTCCAGAGCAAAAAACGCAAACGTCCTGCCACTGCTCCCACAGCAAAGGTTCCAAGGCGGAAAAGTCATGCTGGTCCTCACTGCCTCCGGGAACCCCTTCAAATGCCCCACACCTTTTGGACCTCTCTGCTTTCCTGTGGACTCCATCCTCATAACCACCGTTTTTCACTATTGGCATCCGCCGGAGCAAAAAACGCAAACGTCCAGCCGCTGCTCCCACAGCAAAGTTTCCAAGGCAGAAAAGTCATGCTGGTCCTCACTGCCTCCGGGAACCCATTCAAATGCCCCACACCTTTTAGACCTCTCTGCTTTCCTGTGGACTCCATCCTCAAAACCACCGTTTTTAACCCTCGGCAGCCTCTGGAGCAAAAAGCGCAAACGTCCAGCCGCTGCTCCCACAGCAAAGGCCCCAGCGGGGAAAAGTCATGCTGGTCCTCACTGCCTATGGGAACCCCTTCAAACGCTCCACACCTTTTGGACCTCTCTGCTTTCCTGTGGACTCCATCCTCAAAACCACCGTTTTTCACTCTCGATAGCCTCCGGAGCAAAAAACGCAAACGTCCAGCCGCTGCTCCCACAGCAAAGGCCCCAGCGGGGAAAAGTCATGCTGGTCCTCACTACCTCCGGGAACCCCTTCAAATGCCCCACACCTTTTGGACCTCTCTGCTTTCCTGTGGATTCCATCCTCAAAACCACCGTTTTTCACTCTCGGCAGCCTCCGGAGCAAAAAACGCAAACGTCCAGCCGCTGTTCCCACAGCAAAGGCCCCAGCGGGGAAAAGTCATGCTGGTCCTCACTGCCTCCGGGAACCCCTTCAAATGCCCCACACCTTTTGGACCTCTCTGCTTTCCTGTGGAATCCATCCCCAAAACCATCGTTATTAACCCTCGGTAGTCTCTGTAGCAGAAAACGCAAACGTCCAGCCGCTGCTCCCACAGCAAAGGTTCCAAGGCGGAAAAGTCATGCTGGTCCTCACTGCCTCCGGGAACCCCTTCAAATGCCCCACACCTTTTGGACCTCTCTGCTTTCCTGTGGACTCCATCCTCAAAACCACCGTTTTTCACTCTCGGCAGCCTCCGGAGCAAAAAACGCAAACGTCCAGCCGCTGCACCCACAGCAAAGGCCCCAGCGGGGAAAAGTCATGCTGGTCTTCACTACCTCCAGGAACCCCTTCAAATGCCCCACACCTTTTGGACCTCTCTGCTTTCCTGTGGACTCCATCCTCAAAACCACCGTTTTTCACTCTCGGCAGCCTCCGTAGCAGAAAACGCAAACGTCCAGCCGCTGCTCCCACAGCAAAGGCCCCAGCGGGGAAAAGTCATGCTGGTCCTCACTGCCTCCGGGAACCCCTTCAAATGCCCCACACCTTTTGGACCTCTCTGCTTTCCTGTGGAATCCATCCCCAAAACCATCGTTATTAACCCTCGGTAGTCTCTGTAGCAGAAAACGCAAACGTCCAGCCGCTGCTCCCACAGCAAAGGTTCCAAGGCGGAAAAGTCATGCTGGTCCTCACTGCCTCCGGGAACCCCTTCAAATGCCCCACACCTTTTGGACCTCTCTGCTTTCCTGTGGACTCCATCCTCAAAACCACCGTTTTTCACTCTCGGCAGCCTCCGGAGCAAAAAACGCAAACGTCTAGCCGCTGCACCCACAGCAAAGGCCCCAGCGGGGAAAAGTCATGCTGGTCCTCACTGCCTCCGGGAACCCCTTCAAATGCCCCACACCTTTTGGACCTCTCTGCTTTCCTGTGGACTCCATCCTCAAAACCACCGTTATTAACCCTCGGCAGCCTCCGGAGCAAAAAACGCAAACATCCAGCCGCTGCTCCCACAGCAAAGGCCCCAGCGGGGAAAAGTCATGCTGGTCCTCACTGCCTCCGGGAACCCCTTCAAATGCCCCACACCTTTTGGACCTCTCTGTTTTCCTGTGGACTCCATCCTCAAAACCACCGCTTTTCACTCTCGGCAGCCTCCGGAGCAAAAAACGCAAACGTCCAGCCGCTGCACCCACAGCAAAGGCCCCAGCGGGGAAAAGTCATGCTGGTCTTCACTACCTCCAGGAACCCCTTCAAATGCCCCACACCTTTTGGACCTCTCTGCTTTCCTGTGGACTCCATCCTCAAAACCACTGTTTTTCACTCTCGGCAGCCTCCGGAGCAAAAAACGCAAACGTCCAGCCGCTGCTCCCACAGCAAAGGTTCCAAGGTGGAAAAGTCATGCTGGTCCTCACTGCCTCCGGGAACCCCTTCAAATGCCCCACACCTTTTGGACCTCTCTGCTTTCCTGTGGACTCCATCCTCAAAACCACCGTTTTTCACTCTCGGCATCCGCCGGAGCAAAAAACGCAAACGTCCAGCCGCTGCTCCCACAGCAAAGGTTCCAAGGCGGAAAAGTCATGCTGGTCCTCACTGCCTCCGGGAACCCCTTGAAATGCCCCACACCTTTTGGACCTCTCTGCTTTCCTGTGGACTCCATCCTCAAAACCACCGTTTTTCACTCTCGGCTGCCTCCAGAGCAAAAAACGCAAACGTCCAGCCGCTGCTCCCACAGCAAAAGTTCCAAGGCGGAAAAGTCATGCTAGTCCTCACTGCCTCCGGGAACCCCTTCAAATGCCCCACACCTTTTGGACCTCTCTGCTTTCTAGTGGAATCCATCCTCAAAACCACCGTTTTTCACTCTCAGCAGCCTCCAGAGCAAAAAACGCAAACGTCCAGCCGCTGCTCCCACAGCAAAGGCCCCAGCGGGGAAAAGTCATGCTGGTCCTCACTGCCTCCGGGAACCCCTTCAAATACCCCACACCTTTTGGACCTCTCTGCTTTCCTGTGGACTCCATCCTCAAAACCACCGTTATTAACCCCCGGTAGTCTCTGTAGCAAAAAACGCAAACTTCCAGCCGCTGCTACCACAGCAAAGGTTCCAAGGCGGAAAAGTCATGCTGGTCCTCACTGCCTCCGGGAACCCCTTCAAATGCCCCACGCCTTTTGGACCTCTCTGCTTTCCTGTGGACTCCATCCTCAAAACCACCGTTTTTCACTCTCGGCAGCCTCCGGAGCAAAAAACGCAAACGTCCAGCCGCTGCACCCACAGCAAAGGCCCCAGCGGGGAAAAGTCATGCTGGTCCTCACTGCCTCCAGGAACCCCTTCAAATGCCCCACACCTTTTGCACCTCTCTGCTTTCCTGTGGACTCCATCCTCAAAACCACCGTTTTTCACTCTCGGCAGCCTCCGGAGCAAAAAACGCAAACGTCCAGCCGCTGCTCCCACAGCAAAGGCCCCAGCGGGGAAAAGTCATGCTGGTCCTCACTGCCTCCGGGAACCCCTTCAAATGCCCCACACCTTTTGGACCTCTCTGCTTTCCTGTGGACTCCATCCTCAAAACCACCGTTTTTCACTCTTGGCATCCGCCGGAGCAAAAAACGCAAACGTCCAGCCGCTGCTCCCACAGCAAAGGTTCCAAGGCGGAAAAGTCATGCTGGTCCTCACTGCCTCCGGGAACCCCTTCAAATGCCCCACACCTTTTGGACCTCTCTGCTTTCCTGTGGACTCCATCCCCAAAACCACCGTTTTTCACTCTCGGCAGCCTCCGGAGCAAAAAACGCAAACGTCCAGCCGCTGCTCCCACAGCAAAGGCCCCAGCGGGGAAAAGTCATGCTGGTCCTCACTGCCTCCGGGAACCCCTTCAAATGCCCCACACCTTTTGGACCTCTCTGCTTTCCTGTGGAATCCATCCCCAAAACCATCGTTATTAACCCTCGGTAGTCTCTGTAGCAGAAAACGCAAACGTCCAGCCGCTGCTCCCACAGCAAAGGTTCCAAGGCGGAAAAGTCATGCTGGTCCTCACTGCCTCCGGGAACCCCTTCAAATGCCCCACACCTTTTGGACCTCTCTGCTTTCCTGTGGACTCCATCCTCAAAACCACCGTTTTTCACTCTCAGCAGCCTCCGGAGCAAAAAACGCAAACGTCCAGCCGCTGTACCCACAGCAAAGGCCCCAGCGGGGAAAAGTCATGCTGGTCTTCACTACCTCCAGGAACCCCTTCAAATGCCCCACACCTTTTGGACCTCTCTGCTTTCCTGTGGACTCCATCCTCAAAACCACCGTTTTTCACTCTCGGCAGCCTCCGGAGCAAAAAACGCAAACGTCCAGCCGCTGCTCCCACAGCAAAGGCCCCAGCGGGGAAAAGTCATGCTGGTCCTCACTGCCTCCGGGAACCCCTTCAAATGCCCCACACCTTTTGGACCTCTCTGCTTTCCTGTGGACTCCATCCTCAAAACCACCGTTTTTCACTCTTGGCATCCGCCGGAGCAAAAAACGCAAACGTCCAGCCGCTGCTCCCACAGCAAAGGTTCCAAGGCGGAAAAGTCATGCTGGTCCTCACTGCCTCCGGGAACCCCTTCAAATGCCCCACACCTTTTGGACCTCTCTGCTTTCCTGTGGACTCCATCCCCAAAACCACCGTTTTTCACTCTCAGCAGCCTCCGGAGCAAAAAACGCAAACGTCCAGCCGCTGCTCCCACAGCAAAGGCCCCAGCGGGGAAAAGTCATGCTGGTCCTCACTGCCTCCGGGAACCCCTTCAAATGCCCCACACCTTTTGGACCTCTTTGCTTTCCTGTGGACTCCATCCTCAAAACCACCGTTTTTCAGTCTTCGCATCCGCCGGAGCAAAATACGCAAACGTCCAGCCGCTGCTCCCACAGCAAAGGCCCCAGCGGGGAAAAGTCATGCTGGTCCTCACTGCCTGTGGGAACCCCTTCAAATGCCCCACACCTTTTGGACCTCTCTGTTTTCCTGTGGACTCCATCCTCAAAACCACCGTTTTTCACTCTCGGCAGCCTCCGGAGCAAAAAACGCAAACGTCCAGCCGCTGCACCCACAGCAAAGGCCCCAGCGGGGAAAAGTCATGCTGGTCCTCACTGCCTCCGGGAACCCCTTCAAATGCTCCACACCTTTTGGACCTCTCTGCTTTCCTGTGGACTCCATCCTCAAAACCACCGTTTTTAACCCTCGGCAGCATCCGGAGCAAAAAGCGCAAACGTCCAGCCGCTGCTCCCACAGCAAAGGCCCCAGCGGGGAAAAGTCATGCTGGTCCTCACTGCCTCCGGGAACCCCTTCAAATGCCCCATACGTTTTGGACCTCTCTGTTTTCCTGTGGACTCTATCCTAAAAACCACCGTGTTTCACTCTCGGCATCCGCCGGAGCAAAAAACGCAAACGTCCAGCCGCTGCTCCCACAGCAAAGGTTCCAAGGCGGAAAAGTCATGCTGGTCCTCACTGCCTCTGGGAACCCCTTCAAATGCCCCACACCTTTTGGACCTCTCTGCTTTCCTGTGGACTCCATCCTCAAAACCACCGTTTTTCACTCTCGGCAGCCTCCGGAGCAAAAAATGCAAACGTCCAGCCGCTGCACCCACAGCAAAGGCCCCAGCGGGGAAAAGTCATGCTGGTCCTCACTGCCTCCGGGAACCCCTTCAAATGCCCCACACCTTTTGGACCTCTCTGCTTTCCTGTGGACTCCATCCTCAAAACAACCATTTTTCACTCTCGGCAGCCTCCGGAGCAAAAAACGCAAACGTCCAGTAGCTGCTCCCACAGCAAAGGAGCCAGGGGGGAAAAGTCATGCTGGTCCTCACTGCCTCCGGGAAGCCCTTCAAATGCCCCACACCTTTTGGACCTCTCTGCTTTCCTGTGGACTCCATCCTCAAAACCACCGTTTTTCACTCTCAGCAGCCTCCGGAGCAAAAAACGCAAACGTCCAGCCGCTGCTCCCACAGCAAAGGCCCCAGCGGGGAAAAGTCATGCTGGTCCTCACTGCCTCGGGGAACCCATTCAAATGCCCCACACCTTTTGGACCTCTCTGCTTTCCTGTGGACTCCATCCTCAAAACCACCGTTTTTAACCCTCGGCAGCCTCCGGAGCAAAAAGCGCAAACGTCCAGCCGCTGCTCCCACAGCAAAGGCCCCAGCGGGGAAAAGTCATGCTGGTCCTCACTGCCTCCGGGAACCCCTTCAAATGCTCCACACCTTTTGGACCTCTCTGCTTTCCTGTGGATTCCATCCTCAAAACCACCGTTTTTCACTCTCGGCAGCCTCCGGAGCAAAAAACGCAAACGTCCAGCCGCTGCTCCCACAGCAAAGGCCCCAGCGGGGAAAAGCCATGCTGGTCCTCACTGCCTCCGGGAACCCCTTCAAATGCCCCACACCTTTTGGACCTCTCTGCTTTCCTGTGGACTCCATCCTCAAAACCACCGTTTTTCACTCTCGGCAGCCTCCGGAGCAAAAAACGCAAACGTCCAGCCGCTGCTCCCACAGCAAAGGCCCCAGCGGGGAAAAGTCATGCTGGTCCTCACTGCCTCCGGGAACCCCTTCAAATGCCCCACACCTTTTGGACCTCTCTGCTTTCCTGTGGAATCCATCCCCAAAACCATCGTTATTAACCCTCGGTAGTCTCTGTAGCAGAAAACGCAAACGTCCAGCCGCTGCTCCCACAGCAAAGGTTCCAAGGCGGAAAAGTCATGCTGGTCCTCACTGCCTCCGGGAACCCCTTCAAATGCCCCACACCTTTTGGACCTCTCTGCTTTCCTGTGGACTCCATCCTCAAAACCACCGTTTTTCACTCTCAGCAGCCTCCGGAGCAAAAAACGCAAACGTCCAGCCGCTGCACCCACAGCAAAGGACCCAGCGGGGAAAAGTCATGCTGGTCTTCACTACCTCCGGGAACCCCTTCAAATGCCCCACACCTTTTGGACCTCTCTGCTTTCCTGTGGACTCCATCCTCAAAACCACCGTTTTTCACTCTCGGCAGCCTCCGGAGCAAAAAACGCAAACGTCCAGCCGCTGCTCCCACAGCAAAGGCCCCAGCGGGGAAAAGTCATGCTGGTCCTCACTGCCTCCGGGAACCCCTTCAAATGCCCCACACCTTTTGGACCTCTCTGCTTTCCTGTGGACTCCATCCTCAAAACCACCGTTTTTCACTCTTGGCATCCGCCGGAGCAAAAAACGCAAACGTCCAGCCGCTGCTCCCACAGCAAAGGTTCCAAGGCGGAAAAGTCATGCTGGTCCTCACTGCCTCCGGGAACCCCTTCAAATGCCCCACACCTTTTGGACCTCTCTGCTTTCCTGTGGACTCCATCCCCAAAACCACCGTTTTTCACTCTCAGCAGCCTCCGGAGCAAAAAACGCAAACGTCCAGCCGCTGCTCCCACAGCAAAGGCCCCAGCGGGGAAAAGTCATGCTGGTCCTCACTGCCTCCGGGAACCCCTTCAAATGCCCCACACCTTTTGGACCTCTTTGCTTTCCTGGGGACTCCATCCTCAAAACCACCGTTTTTCACTCTTGGCATCCGCCGGAGCAAAAAGCGCAAACGTCCAGCCGCTGCTCCCACAGCAAAGGCCCCAGCGGGGAAAAGTCATGCTGGTCCTCACTGCCTCCGGGAACCCCTTCAAATGCCCCACACCTTTTGGACCTCTCTGCTTTCCTGTGGACTCCATCCTCAAAACCACTGTTTTTCACTCTCGGCAGCCTCCGGAGCAAAAAACGCAAACGTCCAGCCGCTGCTAGCACAGCAAAGGCCCCAGCAGGGAAAAGTCATGCTGGTCCTCACTGCCTCCGGGAACCCCTTCAAATGCCCCATACGTTTTGGACCTCTCTGTTTTCCTGTGGACTCCATCCTCAAAACCACCGTTTTTCACTCTCGGCATCCGCCGGAGCAAAAAACGCAAACGTCCAGCCGCTGCTCCCACAGCAAAGGTTCCAAGGCGGAAAAGTCATGCTGGTCCTCACTGCCTCTGGGAACCCCTTCAAATGCCCCACACCTTTTGGACCTCTCTGTTTTCCTGTGGACTCCATCCTCAAAACCACCGTTTTTCACTCTCGGCAGCCTCCGGAGCAAAAAACGCAAACGTCCAGCCGCTGCACCCACAGCAAAGGCCCCAGCGGGGAAAAGTCATGCTGGTCTTCACTACCTCCAGGAACCCCTTCAAATGCCCCACACCTTTTGGACCTCTCTGCTTTCCTGTGGACTCCATCCTCAAAACCACCATTATCAACCCTCGGTAGTCTCTGTAGCAAAAAACGCAAACGTCCAGCCGCTGCTCCCACAGCGAAGGCCCCAGCAGGGAAAAGTCATGCTGGTCCTCACTGCCTCCGGGAACCCCTTCAAATGCCCCACACCTTTTGGACCTCTCTGCTTTCCTGTGGACTCCATCCTCAAAACCACCGTTTTTCACTCTTGGCAGCCTCCGGAGCAAAAAACGCAAACGTCCAGCCGCTGCTCCCACAGCAAAGGCCCCAGCGGGGAAAAGTCATGCTGGTCCTCACTGCCTCCGGGAACCCCTTCAAATGCCCCACACCTTTTGGACCTCTCTGCTTTCCTGTGGACTCCATCCTCAAAACCACCGTTTTTCACTCTCGGCATCCGCCGGAGGAAAATAAGCAAACGTCTAGTCACTGCTCCCACAGCAAAGACCCCAGCGGGGAAAAGTCATGCTGGTCCTCACTGCCTCCGGGAACCCCTTCAAATGCCCCACACCTTTTAGACCTCTCTGCTTTCCTGTGGACTCCATCCTCAAAATCACCGTTTTTAACCCCCGGCAGCCTCCGGAGCAAAAAGCGCAAACGTCCAGCCGCTGCTCCCACAGCAAAGGCCCCAGCGGGGAAAAGTCATGCTGGTCCTCACTGCCTCCGGGAACCCCTTCAAATGCCCCACACCTTTTGGACCTCCCTGCTTTCCTGTGGACTCCATCCTCAAAACCACCGTTATTAACCCTCGGTAGTCTCTGTAGCAAAATACGCAGATGTTAAGCCGCTGCTCCCACAGCAAAGGCCCCAGCGGGGAAAAGTCATGCTGGTCCTCACTGCCTCCGGGAACCCCTTCAAATGCCCCACACCTTTTGGACCTCTCTGCTTTCCTGTGGACTCCATCCTCAAAACCACCGTTTTTCACTCTCGGCAGCCTCCGGAGCAAAAAACACAAACGTCCAGCCGCTGCTTCCACAGCAATGCCCCAGCAGGGAAAAGTCATGCTGGTCCTCACTGCCTCCGGGAACCCCTTCAAATGCCCCACACCTTTTGGACCTCTCTGCTTTCCTGTGGACTCCATCCTCAAAACCACCGTTATTAACTCTCGGCATCCGCCGGAGCAAAAAACGCAAACGTCCAGCCGCTGCTCCCACAGCAAAGGTTCCAAGGCGGAAAAGTCATGCTGGTCCTCACTGCCTCCGGGAACCCCTTCAAATGCCCCACACCTTTTGGACCTCTCTGCTTTCCTGTGGACTCCATCCTCAAAACCACCGTTTTTCACTCTCGGCTGCCTCCAGAGCAAAAAACGCAAACGTCCAGCCGCTGCTCCCACAGCAAAGGTTCCAAGGCGGAAAAGTCATGCTAGTCCTCACTGCCTCCGGGAACCCCTTCAAATGCCCCACACCTTTTGGACCTCTCTGCTTTCTAGTGGAATCCATCCTCAAAACCACCGTTTTTCACTCTCAGCAGCCTCCAGAGCAAAAAACGCAAACGTCCAGCCGCTGCACCCACAGCAAAGGCCCCAGCGGGGAAAAGTCATGCTGGTCCACACTGCCTCCGGGAACCCCTTCAAATACCCCACACCTTTTGGACCTCTTTGCTTTCCTGTGGACTCCATCCTCAAAACCACCGTTATTAACCCCCGGTAGTCTCTGTAGCAAAAAACGCAAATTTCCAGCCGCTGCTACCACAGCAAAGGCCCCAGCGGGGAAAAGTCATGCTGGTCCTCACTGCCTCCAGGAACCCCTTCAAATGCCCCACACCTTTTGGACCTCTCTGCTTTCCTGTGGAATCCATCCTCAAAACCACCGTTATTAACCCTCGGTAGTCTCTATAGCAAAAAACGCAAACGTCCAGCCGCTGCTCCCACAGCAAAGGCCCCAGCGGGGAAAAGTCATGCTGGTCCTCACTGCCTCCGGGAACCCCTTCAAATGCCCCACACCTTTTGGACCTCTCTGCTTTCCTGTGGACTCCATCCTCAAAATCACCGTTTTTCACTCTTGGCATCCGCCGGAGCAAAAAACGCAAACGTCCAGCCGCTGCTCCCACAGCAAAGGTTCCAAGGCGGAAAAGTCATGCTGGTCCTCACTGCCTCCGGGAACCCCTTCAAATGCCCCACACCTTTTGGACCTCTCTGCTTTCCTGTGGACTCCATCCTCAAAACCACCGTTTTTCACTCTTGGCATCCGCCGGAGCAAAGTACGCAAACGTCTAGCCACTGCTCCCACAGCAAAGGCCCCAGGGGGGAAAAGTCATGCTGGTCCTCACTGCCTCCGGGAACCCCTTCAAATGCCCCACACCTTTTAGACCTCTCTGCTTTCCTGTGGACTCCATCCTCAAAACCACCGTTTTTAACCCTCGGCAGCCTCCGGAGCAAAAAGCGCAAACGTCCAGCCGCTGCTCCCACAGCAAAGGCCCCAGCGGGGAAAAGTCATGCTGGTCCTCACTGCCTCCGGGAACCCCTTCAAATGCCCCACACCTTTTGGACCTCTCTGCTTTCCTGTGGAATCCATCCTCAAAACCATCGTTATTAACCCTCGGTAGTCTCTGTAGCAGAAAACGCAAACGTCCAGCCGCTGCTCCCACAGCAAAGGTTCCAAGGCGGAAAAGTCATGCTGGTCCTCACTGCCTCCGGGAACCCCTTCAAATGCCCCACACCTTTTGGACCTCCCTGCTTTACTGTGGACTCCATAATCAAAACCACCATTATTAACCCTCTGTAGTCTCTGTAGCAAAAAACGCAGATGTTAAGCCGCTGCTCCCACAGCAAAGGCCCCAGCGGGGAAAAGTCATGCTGGTCCTCACTGCCTCCGGGAACCCCTTCAAATGCCCCACACCTTTTGGACCTCTCTGCTTTCCTGTGGACTCCATCCTCAAAACCACCGTTTTTCACTCTCGGCAGCCTCCGGAGCAAAAAACGCAAACGTCCAGCCGCTGCTCCCACAGCAAAGGCCCCAGCGGGGAAAAGTCATGCTGGTCCTCACTGCCTCCGGGAACCCCTTCAAATGCCCCACACCTTTTGGACCTCTCTGCTTTCCTGTGGACTCCATCCTCAAAACCACCGTTTTTCACTCTTGGCATCCGCCGGAGCAAAAAACGCAAACGTCCAGCCGCTGCTCCCACAGCAAAGGTTCCAAGACGGAAAAGTCATGCTGGTCCTCACTGCCTCCGGGAACCCCTTCAAATGCCCCACACCTTTTGGACCTCTCTGCTTTCCTGTGGAATCCATCCCCAAAACCATCGTTATTAACCCTCGGTAGTCTCTGTAGCAGAAAACGCAAACGTCCAGCCGCTGCTCCCACAGCAAAGGTTCCAAGGCGGAAAAGTCATGCTGGTCCTCACTGCCTCCGGGAACCCCTTCAAATGCCCCACACCTTTTGGACCTCTCTGCTTTCCTGTGGACTCCATCCTCAAAACCACCGTTTTTCACTCTCGGCAGCCTCCGGAGCAAAAAACGCAAACGTCCAGCCGCTGCACCCACAGCAAAGGCCCCAGCGGGGAAAAGTCATGCTGGTCTTCACTACCTCCAGGAACCCCTTCAAATGCCCCACACCTTTTGGACCTCTCTGCTTTCCTGTGGACTCCATCCTCAAAACCACCGTTTTTCACTCTCGGCAGCCTCCGGAGCAAAAAACGCAAACGTCCAGCCGCTGCTCCCACAGCAAAGGCCCCAGCGGGGAAAAGTCATGCTGGTCCTCACTGCCTCCGGGAACCCCTTCAAATGCCCCACACCTTTTGGACCTCTCTGCTTTCCTGTGGACTCCATCCTCAAAACCACCGTTTTTCACTCTTGGCATCCGCTGGAGCAAAAAACACAAACGTCCAGCCGCTGCTCCCACAGCAAAGGTTCCAAGGCGGAAAAGTCATGCTGGTCCTCACTGCCGCCGGGAACCCCTTCAAATGCCCCACACCTTTTGGACCTCTCTGCTTTCCTGTGGACTCCATCCCCAAAACCACCGTTTTTCACTCTCAGCAGCCTCCGGAGCAAAAAACGCAAACGTCCAGCCGCTGCTCATACAGCAAAGGCCCCAGCGGGGAAAAGTCATGCTGGTCCTCACTGCCTCCGGGAACCCCTTCAAATGCCCCACACCTTTTGGACCTCTCTGCTTTCCTGTGGACTCCATCCTCAAAACCACCGTTTTTCACTCTTGGCATCCGCCGGAGCAAAAAACGCAAACGTCCAGCCGCTGCTCCCACAGCAAAGGTTCCAAGACGGAAAAGTCATGCTGGTCCTCACTGCCTCCGGGAACCCCTTCAAATGCCCCACACCTTTTGGACCTCTCTGCTTTCCTGTGGAATCCATCCCCAAAACCATCGTTATTAACCCTCGGTAGTCTCTGTAGCAGAAAACGCAAACGTCCAGCCGCTGCTCCCACAGCAAAGGTTCCAAGGCGGAAAAGTCATGCTGGTCCTCACTGCCTCCGGGAACCCCTTCAAATGCCCCACACCTTTTGGACCTCTCTGCTTTCCTGTGGACTCCATCCTCAAAACCACCGTTTTTCACTCTCGGCAGCCTCCGGAGCAAAAAACGCAAACGTCCAGCCGCTGCACCCACAGCAAAGGCCCCAGCGGGGAAAAGTCATGCTGGTCTTCACTACCTCCAGGAACCCCTTCAAATGCCCCACACCTTTTGGACCTCTCTGCTTTCCTGTGGACTCCATCCTCAAAACCACCGTTTTTCACTCTCGGCAGCCTCCGGAGCAAAAAACGCAAACGTCCAGCCGCTGCTCCCACAGCAAAGGCCCCAGCGGGGAAAAGTCATGCTGGTCCTCACTGCCTCCGGGAACCCCTTCAAATGCCCCACACCTTTTGGACCTCTCTGCTTTCCTGTGGACTCCATCCTCAAAACCACCGTTTTTCACTCTTGGCATCCGCCGGAGCAAAAAACACAAACGTCCAGCCGCTGCTCCCACAGCAAAGGTTCCAAGGCGGAAAAGTCATGCTGGTCCTCACTGCCGCCGGGAACCCCTTCAAATGCCCCACACCTTTTGGACCTCTCTGCTTTCCTGTGGACTCCATCCCCAAAACCACCGTTTTTCACTCTCAGCAGCCTCCGGAGCAAAAAACGCAAACGTCCAGCCGCTGCTCATACAGCAAAGGCCCCAGCGGGGAAAAGTCATGCTGGTCCTCACTGCCTCCGGGAACCCCTTCAAATGCCCCACACCTTTTGGACCTCTTTGCTTTCATGTGGACTCCATCCTCAAAACCACCGTTTTTCACTCTTGGCATCCGCCGGAGCAAAATACGCAAACGTCTAGCCACTGCTCCCACAGCAAAGGCCCCAGCGGGGAAAAGTCATGCTGGTCCTCACTGCCTCCGTGAACCCCTTCAAATGCCCCACACCTTTTAGACCTCTCTGCTTTCCTGTGGACTCCATCCTCAAAACCACCGTTTTTCACTCTCGGCAGCCTCCGGAGCAAAAAACGCAAACGTCCAGCCGCTGCTCCCACAGCAAAGGCCCCAGCGGGGAAAAGTCATGCTGGTCCTCACTGCCTCCGGGAACCCCTTCAAATGCCCCACACCTTTTGGACCTCTCTGCTTTCCTGTGGACTCCATCCTCAAAACCACCGTTATTAACCCTCGGTAGTCTCTGTAGCAAAATACGCAGATGTTAAGCCGCTGCTCCCACAGCAAAGGCCGCAGCGGGGAAAAGTCATGCTGGTCCTCACTGCCTCCGGGAACCCCTTCAAATGCCCCACACCTTTTGGACCTCTCTGCTTTCCTGTGGACTCCATCCTCAAAACCACCGTTTTTCACTCTCGGCAGCCTCCGGAGCAAAAAACGCAAACGTCCAGCCGCTGCTTCCACAGCAGTGCCCCAGCGGGGAAAAGTCATGCTGGTCCTCACTGCCTCCGGGAACCCCTTCAAATGCCCCACACCTTTTGGACCTCTCTGCTTTCCTGTGGACTCCATCCTCAAAACCACCGTTTTTCACTCTCGGCATCCGCCGGAGCAAAAAACGCAAACGTCCAGCCGCTGCTCCCACAGCAAAGGTTCCAAGGCGGAAAAGTCATGCTGGTCCTCACTGCCTCCGGGAACCCCTTCAAATGCCCCACACCTTTTGGACCTCTCTGCTTTCCTGTGGACTCCATCCTCAAAACCACCGTTTTTCACTCTCGGCTGCCTCCAGAGCAAAAAACGCAAACGTCCAGCCGCTGCTCCCACAGCAAAGGTTCCAAGGCGGAAAAGTCATGCTAGTCCTCACTGCCTCCGGGAACCCCTTCAAATGCCCCACACCTTTTGGACCTCTCTGCTTTCTAGTGGAATCCATCCTCAAAACCACCGTTTTTCACTCTCAGCAGCCTCCAGAGCAAAAAACGCAAACGTCCAGCCGCTGCACCCACAGCAAAGGCCCCAGCGGGGAAAAGTCATGCTGGTCCACACTGCCTCCGGGAACCCCTTCAAATACCCCACACCTTTTGGACCTCTCTGCTTTCCTGTGGACTCCATCCTCAAAACCACCGTTATTAACCCCCGGTAGTCTCTGTAGCAAAAAACGCAAACTTCCAGCCGCTGCTACCACAGCAAAGGCCGCAGCGGGGAAAAGTCATGCTGGTCCTCACTGCCTCCAGGAACCCCTTCAAATGCCCCACACCTTTTGGACCTCTCTGCTTTCCTGTGGAATCCATCCTCAAAACCACCGTTATTAACCCTCGGTAGTCTCTGTAGCAAAAAACGCAAACGTCCAGCCGCTGCTCCCACAGCAAAGGCCCCAGCGGGGAAAAGTCATGCTGGTCCTCACTGCCTCCGGGAACCCCTTCAAATGCCCCACACCTTTTGGACCTCCCTGCTTTCCTGTGGACTCCATAATCAAAACCACCATTATTAACCCTCGGTAGTCTCTGTAGCAAAAAACGCAGATGTTAAGCCGCTGCTCCCACAGCAAAGGCCCCAGCGGGGAAAAGTCATGCTGGTCCTCACTGCCTCCGGGAACCCCTTCAAATGCCCCACACCTTTTGGACCTCTCTGCTTTCCTGTGGACTCCATCCTCAAAACCACCGTTTTTCACTCTCGGCAGCCTCCGGAGCAAAAAACGCAAACGTCCAGCCGCTGCTCCCACAGCAAAGGCCCCAGCGGGGAAAAGTCATGCTGGTCCTCACTGCCTCCGGGAACCCCTTCAAATGCCCCACACCTTTTGGACCTCTCTGCTTTCCTGTGAACTCCATCCTCAAAACCACCGTTTTTCACTCTTGGCATCCGCCGGAGCAAAAAACGCAAACGTCCAGCCGCTGCTCCCACAGCAAAGGTTCCAAGACGGAAAAGTCATGCTGGTCCTCACTGCCTCCGGGAACCCCTTCAAATGCCCCACACCTTTTGGACCTCTCTGCTTTCCTGTGGAATCCATCCCCAAAACCATCGTTATTAACCCTCGGTAGTCTCTGTAGCAGAAAACGCAAACGTCCAGCCGCTGCTCCCACAGCAAAGGTTCCAAGGCGGAAAAGTCATGCTGGTCCTCACTGCCTCCGGGAACCCCTTCAAATGCCCCACACCTTTTGGACCTCTCTGCTTTCCTGTGGACTCCATCCTCAAAACCACCGTTTTTCACTCTCGGCAGCCTCCGGAGCAAAAAACGCAAACGTCCAGCCGCTGCACCCACAGCAAAGGCCCCAGCGGGGAAAAGTCATGCTGGTCTTCACTACCTCCAGGAACCCCTTCAAATGCCCCACACCTTTTGGACCTCTCTGCTTTCCTGTGGACTCCATCCTCAAAACCACCGTTTTTCACTCTCGGCAGCCTCCGGAGCAAAAAACGCAAACGTCCAGCCGCTGCTCCCACAGCAAAGGCCCCAGCGGGGAAAAGTCATGCTGGTCCTCACTGCCTCCGGGAACCCCTTCAAATGCCCCACACCTTTTGGACCTCTCTGCTTTCCTGTGGACTCCATCCTCAAAACCACCGTTTTTCACTCTTGGCATCCGCCGGAGCAAAAAACACAAACGTCCAGCCGCTGCTCCCACAGCAAAGGTTCCAAGGCGGAAAAGTCATGCTGGTCCTCACTGCCGCCGGGAACCCCTTCAAATGCCCCACACCTTTTGGACCTCTCTGCTTTCCTGTGGACTCCATCCCCAAAACCACCGTTTTTCACTCTCAGCAGCCTCCGGAGCAAAAAACGCAAACGTCCAGCCGCTGCTCATACAGCAAAGGCCCCAGCGGGGAAAAGTCATGCTGGTCCTCACTGCCTCCGGGAACCCCTTCAAATGCCCCACACCTTTTGGACCTCTCTGCTTTCCTGTGGACTCCATCCTCAAAACCACCGTTTTTCACTCTTGGCATCCGCCGGAGCAAAAAACGCAAACGTCCAGCCGCTGCTCCCACAGCAAAGGTTCCAAGACGGAAAAGTCATGCTGGTCCTCACTGCCTCCGGGAACCCCTTCAAATGCCCCACACCTTTTGGACCTCTCTGCTTTCCTGTGGAATCCATCCCCAAAACCATCGTTATTAACCCTCGGTAGTCTCTGTAGCAGAAAACGCAAACGTCCAGCCGCTGCTCCCACAGCAAAGGTTCCAAGGCGGAAAAGTCATGCTGGTCCTCACTGCCTCCGGGAACCCCTTCAAATGCCCCACACCTTTTGGACCTCTCTGCTTTCCTGTGGACTCCATCCTCAAAACCACCGTTTTTCACTCTCGGCAGCCTCCGGAGCAAAAAACGCAAACGTCCAGCCGCTGCACCCACAGCAAAGGCCCCAGCGGGGAAAAGTCATGCTGGTCTTCACTACCTCCAGGAACCCCTTCAAATGCCCCACACCTTTTGGACCTCTCTGCTTTCCTGTGGACTCCATCCTCAAAACCACCGTTTTTCACTCTCGGCAGCCTCCGGAGCAAAAAACGCAAACGTCCAGCCGCTGCTCCCACAGCAAAGGCCCCAGCGGGGAAAAGTCATGCTGGTCCTCACTGCCTCCGGGAACCCCTTCAAATGCCCCACACCTTTTGGACCTCTCTGCTTTCCTGTGGACTCCATCCTCAAAACCACCGTTTTTCACTCTTGGCATCCGCCGGAGCAAAAAACACAAACGTCCAGCCGCTGCTCCCACAGCAAAGGTTCCAAGGCGGAAAAGTCATGCTGGTCCTCACTGCCGCCGGGAACCCCTTCAAATGCCCCACACCTTTTGGACCTCTCTGCTTTCCTGTGGACTCCATCCCCAAAACCACCGTTTTTCACTCTCAGCAGCCTCCGGAGCAAAAAACGCAAACGTCCAGCCGCTGCTCATACAGCAAAGGCCCCAGCGGGGAAAAGTCATGCTGGTCCTCACTGCCTCCGGGAACCCCTTCAAATGCCCCACACCTTTTGGACCTCTTTGCTTTCATGTGGACTCCATCCTCAAAACCACCGTTTTTCACTCTTGGCATCCGCCGGAGCAAAATACGCAAACGTCTAGCCACTGCTCCCACAGCAAAGGCCCCAGCGGGGAAAAGTCATGCTGGTCCTCACTGCCTCCGGGAACCCCTTCAAATGCCCCACACCTTTTGGACCTCTCTGCTTTCCTGTGGACTCCATCCTCAAAACCACCGTTTTTCACTCTCGGCATCCGCCGGAGCAAAAAACGCAAACGTCCAGCCGCTGCTCCCACAGCAAAGGTTCCAAGGCGGAAAAGTCATGCTGGTCCTCACTGCCTCCGGGAACCCCTTCAAATGCCCCACACCTTTTGGACCTCTCTGCTTTCCTGGGGACTCCATCCTCAAAACCACCGTTTTTCACTCTCGGCTGCCTCCAGAGCAAAAAACGCAAACGTCCAGCCGCTGCTCCCACAGCAAAGGTTCCAAGGCGGAAAAGTCATGCTAGTCCTCACTGCCTCTGGGAACCCCTTCAAATGCCCCACACCTTTTGGACCTCTCTGCTTTCTAGTGGAATCCATCCTCAAAACCACCGTTTTTCACTCTCAGCAGCCTCCAGAGCAAAAAACGCAAACGTCCAGCCGCTGCTCCCACAGCAAAGGTTCCAAGGCGGAAAAGTCATGCTGGTCCTCACTGCCTCCGGGAACCCCTTCAAATGCCCCACACCTTTTGGACCTCTCTGCTTTCCTGTGGACTCCATCCTCAAAACCACCGTTTTTCACTCTTGGCATCCGCCGGAGCAAAATACGCAAACGTCTAGCCACTGCTCCCACAGCAAAGGCCCCAGCGGGGAAAAGTCATGCTGGTCCTCACTGCCTCCGGGAACCCCTTCAAATGCCCCACACCTTTTGGACCTCTCTGCTTTCCTGTGGAATCCATCCTCAAAACCATCGTTATTAACCCTCGGTAGGCTCTGTAGCAGAAAACGCAAACGTCCTGCCGCTGCTCCCACAGCAAAGGTTCCAAGGCGGAAAAGTCATGCTGGTCCTCACTGCCTCCGGGAACCCCTTCAAATGCCCCACACCTTTTGGACCTCTCTGCTTTCCTGTGGACTCCATCCTCAAAACCACCGTTTTTCACTCTCGGCAGCCTCCGGAGCAAAAAACGCAAACGTCCAGCTGCTGCTCCCACAGCAAAGGCCCCAGCGGGGAAAAGTCATGCTGGTCCTCACTGCCTCCGGGAACCCCTTCAAATGCCCCACACCTTTTGGACCTCTCTGCTTTCCTGTGGACTCCATCCTCAAAACCACCGTTTTTAACCCTCAGCAGCCTCCGGAGCAAAAAGCGCAAACGTCCAGCCGCTGCTCCCACAGCAAAGGCCCCAGAGGGGAAAAGTCATGCTGGTCCTCACTGCCTCCGGGAACCCCTTCAAATGCCCCACACCTTTTGGACCTCTCTGCTTTCCTGTGGACTCCATCCTCAAAACCACCGTTTTTCACTCTCGGCTGCCTCCAAAGCAAAAAACGCAAACGTCCAGCCGCTGCTCCCACAGCAAAGGTTCCAAGGCGGAAAAGTCATGCTAGTCCTCACTGCCTCCGGGAACCCCTTCAAATGCCCCACACCTTTTGGACCTCTCTGCTTTCTAGTGGAATCCATCCTCAAAACCACCGTTTTTCACTCTCAGCAGCCTCCAGAGCAAAAAACGCAAACGTCCAGCCGCTGCACCCACAGCAAAGGCCCCAGCGGGGAAAAGTCATGCTGGTCCTCACTGCCTCCGGGAACCCCTTCAAATACCCCACACCTTTTGGACCTCTCTGCTTTCCTGTGGACTCCATCCTCAAAACCACCGTTATTAACCCCCGGTAGTCTCTGTAGCAAAAAACGCAAACTTCCAGCCGCTGCTACCACAGCAAAGGCCGCAGCGGGGAAAAGTCATGCTGGTCCTCACTGCCTCCGGGAACCCCTTCAAATGCCCCACACCTTTTGGACCTCTCTGCTTTCCTGTGGAATCCATCCTCAAAACCACCGTTATTAACCCTCGGTAGTCTCTGTAGCAAAAAACGCAAACGTCCAGCCGCTGCTCCCACAGCAAAGGCCCCAGCGGGGAAAAGTCATGCTGGTCCTCACTGCCTCCGGGAACCCCTTCAAATGCCCCACACCTTTTGGACCTCTCTGCTTTCCTGTGGACTCCATCCTCAAAACCACCGTTTTTCACTCTTGGCATCCGCCGGAGCAAAATACGCAAACGTCTAGCCACTGCTCCCACAGCAAAGGCCCCAGCAGGGAAAAGTCATGCTGGTCCTCACTGCCTCCGGGAACCGCTTCAAATGCCCCACACCTTTTAGACCTCTCTGCTTTCCTGTGGACTCCATCCTCAAAACCACCGTTTTTAACCCTCGGCAGCCTCCGGAGCAAAAAACGCAAACGTCCAGCCGCTGCTCCCACAGCAAAGGCCCCAGCGGGGAAAAGTCATGCTGGTCCTCACTGCCTCCGGGAACCCCTTCAAATGCCCCACACCTTTTGGACCTCTCTGCTTTCCTGTGGACTCCATCCTCAAAACCACCATTATTAACCCTCGGTAGTCTGTGTAGCAAAAAACGCAGATGTTAAGCCGCTGCTCCCACAGCAAAGGCCCCAGCGGGGAAAAGTCATGCTGGTCCTCACTGCCTCCGGGAACCCCTTCAAATGCCCCACACCTTTTTGACCTCTCTGCTTTCCTGTGGACTCCATCCTCAAAACCACCGTTTTTCACTCTCGGCAGCCTCCGGAGCAAAAAACGCAAACGTCCAGCCGCTGCTTCCACAGCAAAGGCCCCAGCGGGGAAAAGTCATGCTGGTCCTCACTGCCTCCGGGAACCCCTTCAAATGCCCCATACGTTTTGGACCTCTCTGTTTTCCTGTGGACTCCATCCTCAAAACCACTGTTTTTCACTGTCGGCATCCGCCGGAGCAAAAAACGCAAACGTCCAGCCGCTGCTCCCACAGCAAAGGTTCCAAGGCGGAAAAGTCATGCTGGTCCTCACTGCCTCTGGGAACCCCTTCAAATGCCCCACACCTTTTGGACCTCTCTGTTTTCCTTTGGACTCCATCCTCAAAACCACCGTTTTTCACTCTCGGCAGCCTCCGGAGCAAAAAACGCAAACGTCCAGCCGCTGCACCCACAGCAAAGGCCCCAGCGGGGAAAAGTCATGCTGGTCTTCACTACCTCCAGGAACCCCTTCAAATGCCCCACACCTTTTGGACCTCTCTGCTTTCCTGTGGACTCCATCCTCAAAACCACCGTTTTTCACTCTTGGCATCCGCCGGAGCAAAAAACGCAAACGTCCAGCCGCTGCTCCCACAGCAAAGGTTCCAAGGCGGAAAAGTCATGCTGGTCCTCACTGCCTCCGGGAACCCCTTCAAATGCCCCACACCTTTTGGACCTCTCTGCTTTCCTGTGGACTCCATCCTCAAAACCACCATTATAACCCTCGGTTGTCTCTGTAGCAAAAAACGCAAACGTCCAGCCGCTGCTCCCACAGCAAAGGCCCCAGCAGGGAAAAGTCATGCTGGTCCTCACTGCCTCGGGGAATCCCTTCAAATGCCCCACACCTTTTGGACCTCTCTGCTTTCCTGTGGACTCCATCCTCAAAACCACCGTTTTTCACTCTCGGCAGCCTCCGGAGCAAAAAACGCAAACGTCCAGCCGCTGCTCCCACAGCAAAGGCCCCAGCGGGGAAAAGTCATGCTGGTCCTCACTGCCTCCGGGAACCCCTTCAAATGCCCCACACCTTTTGGACCTCTCTGCTTTCCTGTGGACTCCATCCTCAAAACCACCGTTTTTCACTCTCGGCATCCGCCGGAGCAAAATACGCAAACGTCTAGTCACTGCTCCCACAGCAAAGGCCCCAGCGGGGAAAAGTCATGCTGGTCCTCACTGCCTCCGGGAACCCCTTCAAATGCCCCACACCTTTTAGACCTCTCTGCTTTCCTGTGGACTCCATCCTCAAAACCACCGTTTTTAACCCTCGGCAGCCTCCGGAGCAAAAAGCGCAAACGTCCAGCCGCTGCTCCCACAGCAAAGGCCCCAGCGGGGAAAAGTCATGCTGGTCCTCACTGCCTCCGGGAACCCCTTCAAATGCCCCACACCTTTTGGACCTCTCTGCTTTCCTGTGGACTCCATCCTCAAAACCACCGTTTTTCACTCTCGGCAGCCTCCGGAGCAAAAAACGCAAACGTCCAGCCGCTGCTTCCACAGCAATGCCCCAGCGGGGAAAAGTCATGCTGGTCCTCACTGCCTCCGGGAACCCCTTCAAATGCCCCACACCTTTTGGACCTCTCTGCTTTCCTGTGGACTCCATCCTCAAAACCACCGTTTTTCACTCTCGGCATCCGCCGGAGCAAAAAACGCAAACGTCCAGCCGCTGCTCCCACAGCAAAGGTTCCAAGGCGGAAAAGTCATGCTGGTCCTCACTGCCTCCGGGAACCCCTTCAAATGCCCCACACCTTTTGGACCTCTCTGCTTTCCTGTGGACTCCATCCTCAAAACCACCGTTTTTCACTCTCAGCAGCCTCCAGAGCAAAAAACGCAAACGTCCAGCCGCTGCACCCACAGCAAAGGCCCCAGCGGGGAAAAGTCATGCTGGTCCTCACTGCCTCCGGGAACCCCTTCAAATACCCCACACCTTTTGGACCTCTCTGCTTTCCTGTGGACTCCATCCTCAAAACCACCGTTATTAACCCCCGGTAGTCTCTGTAGCAAAAAACGCAAACGTCCAGCCGCTGCTCCCACAGCAAAGGCCCCAGCGGGGAAAAGTCATGCTGGTCCTCACTGCCTCCGGGAACCCCTTCAAATGCCCCACACCTTTTGGACCTCTCTGCTTTCCTGTGGACTCCATCCTCAAAATCACCGTTTTTCACTCTTGGCATCCGCCGGAGCAAAAAACGCAAACGTCCAGCCGCTGCTCCCACAGCAAAGGTTCCAAGGCGGAAAAGTCATGCTGGTCCTCACTGCCTCCGGGAACCCCTTCAAATGCCCCACACCTTTTGGACCTCTCTGCTTTCCTGTGGACTCCATCCTCAAAACCACCGTTTTTCACTCTTGGCATCCGCCGGAGCAAAATACGCAAACGTCTAGCCACTGCTCCCACAGCAAAGGCCCCAGGGGGGAAAAGTCATGCTGGTCCTCACTGCCTCCGGGAACCCCTTCAAATGCCCCACACCTTTTGGACCTCTCTGCTTTCCTGTGGAATCCATCCTCAAAACCATCGTTATTAACCCTCGGTAGGCTCTGTAGCAGAAAACGCAAACGTCCTGCCGCTGCTCCCACAGCAAAGGTTCCAAGGCGGAAAAGTCATGCTGGTCCTCACTGCCTCCGGGAACCCCTTCAAATGCCCCACACCTTTTGGACCTCCCTGCTTTCCTGTGGACTCCATAATCAAAACCACCATTATTAACCCTCGGTAGTCTCTGTAGCAAAAAACGCAGATGTTAAGCCGCTGCTCCCACAGCAAAGGCCCCAGCGGGGAAAAGTCATGCTGGTCCTCACTGCCTCCGGGAACCCCTTCAAATGCCCCACACCTTTTGGACCTCTCAGCTTTCCTGTGGACTCCATCCTCAAAACCACCGTTTTTCACTCTCGGCAGCCTCCGGAGCAAAAAACGCAAACGTCCAGCCGCTGCTCCCACAGCAAAGGCCCAAGCGGGGAAAAGTCATGCTGGTCCTCACTGCCTCCGGGAACCCCTTCAAATGCCCCACACCTTTTGGACCTCTCTGCTTTCCTGTGGACTCCATCCTCAAAACCACCGTTTTTCACTCTTGGCATCCGCCGGAGCAAAAAACGCAAACGTCCAGCCGCTGCTCCCACAGCAAAGGTTCCAAGACGGAAAAGTCATGCTGGTCCTCACTGCCTCCGGGAACCCCTTCAAATGCCCCACACCTTTTGGACCTCTCTGCTTTCCTGTGGACTCCATCCTCAAAACCACCGTTTTTCACTCTTGGCATCCGCCGGAGCAAAATACGCAAACGTCTAGCCACTGCTCCCACAGCAAAGGCCCCAGGGGGGAAAAGTCATGCTGGTCCTCACTGCCTCCGGGAACCCCTTCAAATGCCCCACACCTTTTGGACCTCTCTGCTTTCCTGTGGAATCCATCCTCAAAACCATCGTTATTAACCCTCGGTAGTCTCTGTAGCAGAAAACGCAAACGTCCTGCCGCTGCTCCCACAGCAAAGGTTCCAAGGCGGAAAAGTCATGCTGGTCCTCACTGCCTCCGGGAACCCCTTCAAATGCCCCACACCTTTTGGACCTCCCTGCTTTCCTGTGGACTCCATAATCAAAACCACCATTATTAACCCTCGGTAGTCTCTGTAGCAAAAAACGCAGATGTTAAGCCGCTGCTCCCACAGCAAAGGCCCCAGCGGGGAAAAGTCATGCTGGTCCTCACTGCCTCCGGGAACCCCTTCAAATGCCCCACACCTTTTGGACCTCTCTGCTTTCCTGTGGAATCCATCCTCAAAACCACCGCTATTAACCCTCGGTAGTCTCTGTAGCAAAAAACGCAAACGTCCAGCCGCTGCTCCCACAGCAAAGGCCCCAGCGGGGAAAAGTCATGCTGGTCCTCACTGCCTCCGGGAACCCCTTCAAATGCCCCACACCTTTTGCACCTCTCTGCTTTCCTGTGGACTCCATCCTCAAAATCACCGTTTTTCACTCTTGGCATCCGCCGGAGCAAAAAACGCAAACGTCCAGCCGCTGCTCCCACAGCAAAGGTTCCAAGGCGGAAAAGTCATGCTGGTCCTCACTGCCTCCGGGAACCCCTTCAAATGCCCCACACCTTTTGGACCTCTCTGCTTTCCTGTGGACTCCATCCTCAAAACCACCGTTTTTCACTCTTGGCATCCGCCGGAGCAAAATACGCAAACGTCTAGCCACTGCTCCCACAGCAAAGGCCCCAGGGGGGAAAAGTCATGCTGGTCCTCACTGCCTCCGGGAACCCCTTCAAATGCCCCACACCTTTTGGACCTCTCTGCTTTCCTGTGGAATCCATCCTCAAAACCATCGTTATTAACCCTCGGTAGGCTCTGTAGCAGAAAACGCAAACGTCCTGCCGCTGCTCCCACAGCAAAGGTTCCAAGGCGGAAAAGTCATGCTGGTCCTCACTGCCTCCGGGAACCCCTTCAAATGCCCCACACCTTTTGGACCTCCCTGCTTTCCTGTGGACTCCATAATCAAAACCACCATTATTAACCCTCGGTAGTCTCTGTAGCAAAAAACGCAGATGTTAAGCCGCTGCTCCCACAGCAAAGGCCCCAGCGGGGAAAAGTCATGCTGGTCCTCACTGCCTCCGGGAACCCCTTCAAATGCCCCACACCTTTTGGACCTCTCTGCTTTCCTGTGGACTCCATCCTCAAAACCACCGTTTTTCACTCTTGGCATCCGCCGGAGCAAAAAACGCAAACGTCCAGCCGCTGCTCCCACAGCAAAGGTTCCAAGACGGAAAAGTCATGCTGGTCCTCACTGCCTCCGGGAACCCCTTCAAATGCCCCACACCTTTTGGACCTCTCTGCTTTCCTGTGGACTCCATCCTCAAAACCACCGTTTTTCACTCTCAGCAGCCTCCAGAGCAAAAAATGCAAACGTCCAGCCGCTGCTCCCACAGCAAAGGCCTCAGCGGGGAAAAGTCATGCTGGTCCTCACTGCCTCCGGGAACCCCTTCAAATGCCCCACACCTTTTGGACCTCTCTGCTTTCCTGTGGACTCCATCCTCAAAACCACCGTTTTTCACTCTTGGCATCCGCCGGAGCAAAATACGCAGATGTTAAGCCGCTGCTCCCACAGCAAAGGCCCCAGCGGGGAAAAGTCATGCTGGTCCTCACTGCCTCCGGGAACCCCTTCAAATGCCCCACACCTTTTGGACCTCTCTGCTTTCCTGTGGACTCCATCCTCAAAACCACCGTTTTTAACCCTCGGCAGCCTCCGGAGCAAAAAGCGCAAACGTCCAGCCGCTGCTCCCACAGCAAAGGCCCCAGAGGGGAAAAGTCATGCTGGTCCTCACTGCCTCCGGGAACCCCTTCAAATGCCCCACACCTTTTGGACCTCTCTGCTTTCCTGTGGACTCCATCCTCAAAACCACCGTTTTTCACTCTCGGCTGCCTCCAAAGCAAAAAACGCAAACGTCCAGCCGCTGCTCCCACAGCAAAGGTTCCAAGGCGGAAAAGTCATGCTAGTCCTCACTGCCTCCGGGAACCCCTTCAAATGCCCCACACCTTTTGGACCTCTCTGCTTTCCTGTGGACTCCATCCTCAAAACCACCGTTATTAACCCCCGGTAGTCTCTGTAGCAAAAAACGCAAACTTCCAGCCGCTGCTACCACAGCAAAGGCCGCAGCGGGTAAAAGTCATGCTGGTCCTCACTGCCCCCGGGAACCCCTTCAAATGCCCCACACCTTTTGGACCTCTCTGCTTTCCTGTGGAATCCATCCTCAAAACCACCGTTTTTCACTCTTGGCATCCGCCCGAGCAAAATACGCAAACGTCTAGCCACTGCTCCCACAGCAAAGGCCCCAGCAGGGAAAAGTCATGCTGGTCCTCACTGCCTCCGGGAACCCCTTCAAATGCCCCACACCTTTTAGACCTCTCTGCTTTCCTGTGGACTCCATCCTCAAACCCACCGTTTTTAACCCTCGGCAGCCTCCGGAGCAAAAAGCGCAAACGTCCAGCCGCTGCTCCCACAGCAAAGGCCCCAGCGGGGAAAAGTCATGCTGGTCCTCACTGCCTCTGGGAACCCCTTCAAATGCCCCACACCTTTTGGACCTCTCTGCTTTCCTGTGGACTCCATCCTCAAAACCACCGTTTTTAACCCTCGGCAGACTCCGGAGCAAAAAACGCAAACGTCCAGCCGCTGCTCCCACAGCAAAGGCCCCAGCGGGGAAAAGTCATGCTGGTCCTCACTGCCTCCGGGAACCCCTTCAAATGCCCCACGCCTTTTGGACCTCTCTGCTTTCCTGTGGACTCCATCCTCAAAACCACTGTTTTTAACCCTCGGCAGCCTCCGGAGCAAAAAGCGCAAACGTCCAGCCGCTGCTCCCACAGCAAAGGTTCCAAGGCGGAAAAGTCATGCTAGTCCTCACTGCCTCCGGGAACCCCTTCAAATGCCCCACACTTTTTGGACCTCTCTGCTTTCTAGTGGAATCCATCCTCAAAACCACCGTTTTTCACTCTCAGCAGCCTCCAGAGCAAAAAACGCAAACGTCCAGCCGCTGCACCCACAGCAAAGGCCCCAGTGGGGAAAAGTCATGCTGGTCCTCACTGCCTCCGGGAACCCCTTCAAATACCCCACACCTTTTGGACCTCTCTGCTTTCCTGTGGACTCCATCCTCAAAACCACCGTTATTAACCCCCGGTAGTCTCTGTAGCAAAAAACGCAAACTTCCAGCCGCTGCTACCACAGCAAAGGCCGCAGCGGGGAAAAGTCATGCTGGTCCTCACTGCCTCCGGGAACCCCTTCAAATGCCCCACACCTTTTGGACCTCTCTGCTTTCCTGTGGAATCCATCCTCAAAACCACCGTTATTAACCCTCGGTAGTCTCTGTAGCAAAAAACGCAAACGTCCAGCCGCTGCTCCCACAGCAAAGGCCCCAGCGGGTAATAGTCATGCTGGTCCTCACTGCCTCCGGGAACCCCTTCAAATGCCCCACACCTTTTGGACCTCTCTGCTTTCCTGTGGACTCCATCCTCAAAACCACCGTTTTTCAATCTTGGCATCCGCCCGAGCAAAATACGCAAACGTCTAGCCACTGCTCCCACAGCAAAGGCCCCAGCAGGGAAAAGTCATGCTGGTCCTCACTGCCTCCGGGAACCCCTTCAAATGCCCCACACCTTTTAGACCTCTCTGCTTTCCTGTGGACTCCATCCTCAAAACCACCGTTTTTAACCCTCGGCAGCCTCCGGAGCAAAAAGCGCAAACGTCCAGCCGCTGCTCCCACAGCAAAGGCCCCAGCGGGGAAAAGTCATGCTGGTCCTCACTGCCTCTGGGAACCCCTTCAAATGCCCCACACCTTTTGGACCTCTCTGCTTTCCTGTGGACTCCATCCTCAAAACCACCGTTTTTCACTCTTGGCATCCGCCGGAGCAAAAAACGCAAACGTCCAGCCGCTGCTCCCACAGCAAAGGTTCCAAGGCGGAAAAGTCATGCTGGTCCTCACTGCCTCCGGGAACCCCTTCAAATGCCCCACACCTTTTGGACCTCTCTGCTTTCCTGTGGACTCCATCCTCAAAACCACCGTTTTTCACTCTCGGCAGCCTCCGGAGCAAAAAACGCAAACGTCCAGCCGCTGCTCCCACAGCAAAGGCCCCAGCAGGGAAAAGTCATGCTGGTCCTCACTGCCTCGGGGAACCCCTTCAAATGCCCCACACCTTTTGGACCTCTCTGCTTTCCTGTGGACTCCATCCTCAAAACCACCGTTTTTCACTCTCGGCAGCCTCCGGAGCAAAAAACGCAAACGTCCAGCCGCAGCTCCCACAGCAAAGGCCCCAGCGGGGAAAAGTCATGCTGGTCCTCACTGCCTCCGGGAACCCCTTGAAATGCCCCACACCTTTTGGACCTCTCTGCTTTCCTGTGGACTCCATCCTCAAAACCACCGTTTTTCACTCTCGGCATCCGCCGGAGCAAAATACGCAAACGTCTAGTCACTGCTCCCACAGCAAAGGCCCCAGCGGGGAAAAGTCATGCTGGTCCTCACTGCCTCCGGGAACCCCTTCAAATGCCCCACACCTTTTAGACCTCTCTGCTTTCCTGTGGACTCCATCCTCAAAACCACCGTTTTTAACCCTCGGCAGCCTCCGGAGCAAAAAGCGCAAACGTCCAGCCGCTGCTCCCACAGCAAAGGCCCCAGCAGGGAAAAGTCATGCTGGTCCTCACTGCCTCCGGGAACCCCTTCAAATGCCCCACACCTTTTGGACCTCTCTGCTTTCCTGTGGACTCCATCCTCAAAACCACCGTTTTTCACTCTTGGCATCCGCCTGAGCAAAATACGCAAACGTCTAGCCACTGCTCCCACAGCAATGCCCCAGCGGGGAAAAGTCATGCTGGTCCTCACTGCCTCCGGGAACCCCTTCAAATGCCCCACACCTTTTGGACCTCTCTGCTTTCCTGTGGACTCCATCCTCAAAACCACCGTTTTTCACTCTCGGCATCCGCCGGAGCAAAAAACGCAAACGTCCAGCCGCTGCTCCCTCAGCAAAGGTTCCAAGGCGGAAAAGTCATGCTAGTTCTCACTGCCTCTGGGAACCCCTTCAAATGCCCCACACCTTTTGGAGCTCTCTGCTTTCTAGTGGAATCCATCCTCAAAACCACCGTTATTAACCCTCGGTAGTCTCTGTAGCAAAAAACGCAAACGTCCAGCCGCTGCTCCCACAGCAAAGGCCCCAGCGGGGAAAAGTCATGCTGGTCCTTACTGCCTCCGGGAACCCCTTCAAATGCCCCACACCTTTTGGACCTCTCTGCTTTCCTGTGGACTCCATCCTCAAAACCACCGTTTTTATACCCTCCGTAGTCTCTGTAGCAAAAAACGCAAACGTCCAGCCGCTGCTCCCACAGCAAAGGTTCCAAGGCTGAAAAGTCATGCTGGTCCTCACTGCCTCCGGGAACCCCTTCAAATGCCCCACACCTTTTGGACCTCTCTGCTTTCCTGTGGAATCCATCCTCAAAACCACTGTTTTTAACTCTCTGTAGTCTCTGTATCAAAAAACGCAAACGTCCAGCCGCTGCTCCCACAGCAAAGGCCCCAGCGGGGAAAAGTCATGCTGGTCCTCACTGCCTCCGGGAACCCCTTCAAATGCCCCACACCTTTTGGACCTCTCTGTTTTCCTGTGGACTCCATCCTCAAAACCACCGTTTTTCACTCTCTGCAGCCTCCGGAGCAAAAAACGCAAACGTCCAGCCGCTGCACCCACAGCAAAGGCCCCAGCGGGGAAAAGTCATGCTGGTCTTAACTACCTCCAGGAACCCCTTCAAATGCCCCACACCTTTTGGACCTCTCTGCTTTCCTGTGGACTCCATCCTCAAAACCACCGTTTTTCACTCTCGGCATCCGCCGGAGCAAAAAACGCAAACGTCCAGCCGCTGCTCCCACAGCAAAGGCCCCAGCGGGGAAAAGTCATGCTGGTCCTCACTGCCTCTGGGAACCCCTTCAAATGCCCCACACCTTTTGGATCTGTCTGCTTTCATGTGGACTCCATCCTCAAAACCACCGTTTTTCACTCTCGGCATCCGCCGGAGCAAAAAACGCAAACGTCCAGCCGCTGCTCCCACAGCAAAGGCCCCAGCAAGGAAAAGTCATGCTGGTCCTCACTGCCTCCGGGAACCCCTTCAAATGCCCCACACCTTTTGGACCTCTCTGCTTTCCTGTGGACTCCATCCTCAAAACCACCGTTTTTCACTCTCGGCAGCCTCCGGAGCAAAAAACGCAAACGTTCAACCGCTGCTCCCACAGCAAAGGCCCCAGCGGGGAAAAGTCATGCTGGTCCTCACTGCCTCCGGGAACCCCTTCAAATGCCCCACACCTTTTGGACCTCTCTGCTTTCCTGTGGACTCCACCCTCAAAACCACCGTTTTTCACTCTCGGCAGCCTCCGGAGCAAAAAACGCAAAAGTCCATCCACTGCTCCCACAGCAAAGGCCCCAGCAGGGACAAGTCATGCTGGTCCTCACTGCCTCCGGGAACCCCTTGAAATGCCCCACACCTTTTGGACCTCTCTGCTTTCCTGTGGACTCCATCCTCAAAACCACCGTTTTTCACTCTCGGCAGCCTCCGGAGCAAAAAACGCAAACGTCCAGCCGCTGCTCCCACAGCAAAGGCCCCAGCGGGGAAAAGTCATGCTGGTCCTCACTGCCTCCGGGAACCCCTTCATATGCCCCACACCTTTTGGATCTGTCTGCTTTCCTGTGGACTCCATCCTCAAAACCACCGTTTTTCACTCTCGGCAGCCTCCGGAGCAAAAAACGCAAAAGTCCAGCCGCTGCTCCCACAGCTAAGGCCCCAGCGGGGAAAAGTCATGCTGGTCCTCACTGCCTCCGGGAACCCCTTCAAATGTCCCACACCTTTTGGACCTCTCTGCTTTCCTCTGAACAACATCCTCAAAACCACCGTTTTTCACTCTCGGCATCTGCCGGAGGAAAAAACGCAAACGTCCAGCCGCTGCTCCCACAGCAAAGGCCCCAGCAAGGAAAAGTCATGCTGGTCCTCACTGCCTCCGGGAACCCTTTCAAATGCCCCACACCTTTTGGACCTCTCTGCTTTCCTGTGTACTCCATCCTCAAAACCACCGTTTTTCACTCTCGGCAGCCTCCGGAGCAAAAAACGCAAACGTTCAACCGCTGCTCCCACAGCAAAGGCCCCAGCGGGGAAAAGTCATGCTGGTCCTCACTGCCTCCGGGAACCCCTTCAAATGCCCCACACCTTTTGGAACTCTCTGCTTTCCTGTGGACTCCACCCTCAAAACCACCGTTTTTCACTCTCGGCAGCCTCCGGAGCAAAAAACGCAAACGTCCAGCCGCTGCTCCCACAGCAAAGGCCCCAGCAGGGACAAGTCATGCTGGTCCTCACTGCCTCCGGGAACCCCTTCAAATGTCCCACACCTTTTGGACATCTCTGCTTTCCTGTGAACTCCATCCTCAAAACCACCGTTTTTCACTCTCGGCATCCGCCGGAGCAAAAAACGCAAACGTCCAGCCGCTGCTCCCACAGCAAAGGCCCCAGCAAGGAAAAGTCATGCTGGTCCTCACTGCCTCCGGGAACCCTTTCAAATGCCCCACACCTTTTGGACCTCTCTGCTTTCCTGTGTACTCCATCCTCAAAACCATCGTTTTTCACTCTTGGCATCCGCCGGAGCAAAAAACGCAAACGTCCAGCCGCTGCTCCCACAGCAAAGGTTCCAAGGCGGAAAAGTCATGCTGGTCCTCACTGCCTCCGGGAACCCCTTCAAATGCCCCACACCTTTTGGACCTCTCTGCTTTCCTGTGGACTCCATCCTCAAAACCACCATTATAACCCTTGGTAGTCTCTGTAGCAAAAAACGCAAACGTCCAGCCGCTGCTCCCACAGCAAAGGCCCCAGCAGGGAAAAGTCATGCTGGTCCTCACTGCCTCGGGGAACCCCTTCAAATGCCCCACACCTTTTGGACCTCTCTGCTTTCCTGTGGACTCCATCCTCAAAACCACCGTTTTTCACTCTCGGCAGCCTCCGGAGCAAAAAACGCAAACGTCCAGCCGCTGCTCCCACAGCAAAGGCCCCAGCGGGGAAAAGTCATGCTGGTCCTCACTGCCTCCGGGAACCCCTTCAAATGCCCCACACCTTTTGGACCTCTCTGCTTTCCTGTGGACTCCATCCTCAAAACCACCGTTTTTCACTCTCGGCAGCCTCCGGAGCAAAAAGCGCAAACGTCCAGCCGCTGCTTCCACAGCAATGCCCCAGCGGGGAAAAGTCATGCTGGTCCTCACTGCCTCCGGGAACCCCTTCAAATGCCCCACACCTTTTGGACCTCTCTGCTTTCCTGTGGACTCCATCCTCAAAACCACCGTTTTTCACTCTCGGCATCCGCCGGAGCAAAAAACGCAAACGTCCAGCCGCTGCTCCCTCAGCAAAGGTTCCAAGGCGGAAAAGTCATGCTAGTCCTCACTGCCTCTGGGAACCCCTTCAAATGCCCCACACCTTTTGGACCTCTCTGCTTTCTAGTGGAATCCATCCTCAAAACCACCGTTTTTCACTCTCAGCAGCCTCCAAAGCAAAAAACGCAAACGTCCAGCCGCTGCACCCACAGCAAAGGCCCCAGCGGGGAAAAGTCATGCTGGTCCTCACTGCCTCCAGGAACCCCTCCAAATGCCCCACACCTTTTGGAGCTCTCTGCTTTCCTGTGGAATCCATCCTCAAAACCACCGTTATTAACCCTCGGTAGTCTCTGTAGCAAAAAACGCAAACGTCCAGCCGCTGCTCCCACAGCAAAGGCCCCAGCGGGGAAAAGTCATGCTGGTCCTTACTGCCTCCGGGAACCCCTTCAAATGCCCCACACCTTTTGGACCTCTCTGCTTTCCTGTGGACTCCATCCTCAAAACCACCGTTTTTATACCCTCCGCAGTCTCTGTAGCAAAAAACGCAAACGTCCAGCCGCTGCTCCCACAGCAAAGGTTCCAAGGCTGAAAAGTCATGCTGGTCCTCACTGCCTCTGGGAACCCCTTCAAATGCCCCACACCTTTTGGACCTCTCTGCTTTCCTGTGGAATCCATCTCAAAAACCACTGTTTTTAACTCTCTGTAGTCTCTGTATCAAAAAACGCAAACGTCCAGCCGCTGCTACCACAGCAAAGGCCCCAGCGGGGAAGAGTCATGCTGGTCCTCACTGCCTCCGGGAACCCCTTCAAATGCCCCACACCTTTTGGACCTCTCTGTTTTCCTGTGGACTCTATCCTCAAAACCACCGTTTTTCACTCTCGGCAGCCTCCGGAGCAAAAAACGCAAACATCCAGCCGCTGCACCCACAGCAAAGGCCCCAGCGGGGAAAAGTCATGCTGGTCCTCACTGCCTCTGGGAACCCCTTCAAATGCCCCACACCTTTTGGGTCTGTCTGCTTTCATGTGGACTCCATCCTCAAAACCACCGTTTTTCACTCTCGGCATCCGCCGGAGCAAAAAACGCAAACGTCCAGCCGCTGCTCCCACAGCAAAGGCCCCAGCAACGAAAAGTCATGCTGGTCCTCACTGCCTCCGGGAACCCTTTCAAATGCCCCACACCTTTTGGACCTCTCTGCTTTCCTGTGTACTCCATCCTCAAAACCACCGTTTTTCACTCTCGGCAGCCTCCGGAGCAAAAAACGCAAACGTTCAACCGCTGATCCCACAGCAAAGGCCCCAGCGGGGAAAAGTCATGCTGGTCCTCACTGCCTCCGGGAACCCCTTCAAATGCCCCACACCTTTTGGACCTCTCTGCTTTCCTGTGGACTCCACCCTCAAAACCACCGTTTTTCACTCTCGGCAGCCTCTGGAGCAAAAAACGCAAAAGTCCATCCACTGCTCCCACAGAAAAGGCCCCAGCAGGGACAAGTCATGCTGGTCCTCACTGCCTCCGGGAACCCCTTCAAATGCCCCACACCTTTTGGACCTCTCTGCTTTCCTGTGGACTCCATCCTCAAAACCACCGATTTTCACTCTCGGCAGCCTCCGGAGCAAAAAACGCAAACGTCCAGCCGCTGCTCCCACAGCAAAGGCCCCAGCGGGGAAAAGTCATGCTGGTCCTCACTGCCTCCGGGAACCCCTTCATATGCCCCACACCTTTTGGATCTGTCTGCTTTCATGTGGACTCCATCCTCAAAACCACCGTTTTTCACTCTCGGCAGCCTCCGGAGCAAAAAACGCAAACGTTCAACCGCTGCTCCCACAGCAAAGGCCCCAGCGGGGAAAAGTCATGCTGGTCCTCACTGCCTCCGGGAACCCCTTCAAATGCCCCACACCTTTTGGACCTCTCTGCTTTCCTGTGGACTCCATCCTCAAAACCACCGTTTTTCACTCTCGGCAGCCTCCGGAGCAAAAAACGCAAAAGTCCATCCACTGCTCCCACAGCAAAGGCCCCAGCAGGGACAAGTCATGCTGGTCCTCACTGCCTCCGGGAACCCCTTGAAATGCCCCACACCTTTTGGACCTCTCTGCTTTCCTGTGGACTCCATCCTCAAAACCACCGTTTTTCACTCTCGGCAGCCTCCAGAGCAAAAAACGCAAACGTCCAGCCGCTGCTCCCACAGCAAAGGCCCCAGCGGGGAAAAGTCATGCTGGTCCTCACTGCCTCCGGGAACCCCTTCATATGCCCCACACCTTTTGGATCTGTCTGCTTTCATGTGGACTCCATCCTCAAAACCACCGTTTTTCACTCTCGGCAGCCTCCGGAGCAAAAAACGCAAAAGTCCAGCCGCTGCTAGCACAGCAAAGGCCCCAGCAGGGAAAAGTCATGCTGGTCCTCACTGCCTCTGGGAACCCCTTCAAATGCCCCACACCTTTTGGACCTCTCTGCTTTCCTGTGAACAACATCCTCAAAACCACCGTTTTTCACTCTCGGCATCTGCCGGAGGAAAAAACGCAAACGTCCAGCCGCTGCTCCCACAGCAAAGGCCCCAGCAAGGAAAAGTCATGCTGGTCCTCACTGCCTCCGGGAACCCTTTCAAATGCCCCACACCTTTTGGACCTCTCTGCTTTCCTGTGTACTCCATCCTCAAAACCACCGTTTTTCACTCTCGGCAGCCTCCGGAGCAAAAAACGCAAACGTTCAACCGCTGCTCCCACAACAAAGGCCCCAGCGGGGAAAAGTCATGCTGGTCCTCACTGCCTCCGGGAACCCCTTCAAATGCCCCACACCTTTTGGAACTCTCTGCTTTCCTGTGGACTCCACCCTCAAAACCACCGTTTTTCACTCTCGGCAGCCTCCGGAGCAAAAAACGCAAACGTCCAGCCGCTGCTCCCACAGCAAAGGCCCCAGCAGGGACAAGTCATGCTGGTCCTCACTGCCTCCGGGAACCCCTTCAAATGCCCCACACCTTTTGGACCTCTCTGCTTTCCTGTGAACTCCATCCTCAAAACCACCGTTTTTCACTCTCGGCATCCGCCGGAGCAAAAAACGCAAACGTCCAGCCGCTGCTCCCACAGCAAAGGCCCCAGCAAGGAAAAGTCATGCTGGTCCTCACTGCCTCCGGGAACCCTTTCAAATGCCCCACACCTTTTGGACCTCTCTGCTTTCCTGTGTACTCCATCCTGAAAACCACCGTTTTTCACTCTCGGCAGCCTCCGGAGCAAAAAACGCAAACGTTCAACCGCTGCTCCCACAGCAAAAGCCCCAGCGGGGAAAAGTCATGCTGGTCCTCACTGCCTCCGGGAACCCCTTCAAATGCCCCACACCTTTTGGACCTCTCTGCTTTCCTGTGGAATCCATCCTCAAAACCACCGTTATTAACCCTCGGCAGCCTCCTGAGCAAAAAACGCAAACGTCCAGCCGCTGCTCCCACAGCAAAGGCCCCAGCGGGGAAAAGTCATGCTGGTCCTCACTGCCTCCAGGAACCCCTGCAAATGCCCCACACCTTTTGCACCTCTCTGCTTTCCTGTGGACTCCATCCTCAAAACCACCGTTTTTCACTCTCGGCATCCGCCGGAGCAAAAAACGCAAACGTCCAGCCGCTGCTCCCACAGCAAAGGTTCCAAGGCGGAAAAGTCATGCTGGTCCTCAATGCCTCCGGGAACCCCTTCAAATGCCCCACACCTTTTGGACCTCTCTGCTTTCCTGTGGAATCCATCCTCAAAACCACCGTTTTTCACTCTCGACTTCATCCGGAGCAAAAAACGCAAACGTCCAGCCGCTGCTCCCACAGCAAAGGCCCCAGCGGGGAAAAGTCATGCTGGTCCTCACTGCCTCCAGGACCCCTTCAAATGCCCCACACTTTTTGGACCTCTCTGCTTTCCTGTGGACTCCATCCTCAAAACCACCGTTTTTCACTATCGGCAGCCTCCGGAGCAAAAAACGCAAACGTCCAGCCGCTGCTCCCACAGCAAAGGCCCCAGCGGGGAAAAGTCATGCTGGTCCTCACTGCCTCCGGGACCCCTTCAAATGCCCCACACCTTTTGGACCTCTCTGCTTTCCTGTGGAATTCATCCTCAAAACCACCGTTTTTAACCCTCCGTAGTCTCTGTAGCAAAAAACGCAAACGTCCAGCCGCTGCTCCCACAGCAAAGGTTCCAAGGCTGAGAAGTCATGCTGGTCCTCACTGCCTCTGGGAACCCCTTCAAATGCCCCACACCTTTTGGACCTCTCTGCTTTCCTGTGGACTCCATCCTCAAAACCACTGTTTTTCACTCTCGGCAGCCTCCGGAGCAAAAAACGCAAACGTCCAGCCGCTGCTTTTACAGCAAAGGCCCCAGCAAGAAAAGTCATGCTGGTCCTCACTACCTCCAGGAACCCCTTCAAATGCCCCACACCTTTTGGACCTCTCTGCTTTCCTGTGGACTCCATCCTCAAAACCACCGTTTTTCACTCTCGGCAGCCTCCGTAGCAAAAAACGCAAACGTCCAGCCGCTGCTTCCACAGCAATGGCCCCAGCGGGGAAAAGTCATGCTGGTCCTCACTGCCTCCGGGAACCCCTTCAAATGCCCCACACCTTTTGGACCTCTCTGTTTTCCTGTGGAATCCATCCTCAAAACCACCGTTTTTCAGTCTCGGCAGCCTCCGGTGCAAAAAACGCAAACGTCCAGCTGCTGCTCCCACAGCAAAGGCCCCAGCAGGGAAAAGTCATGCTGGTCCTCACTGCCTCCGGGAACCCCTTCAAATGCCCCACACCTTTTGGACCTCTCTGCTTTCCTGTGGAATCCATCCTCAAAACCACCGTTTTTAACCCTCGGCAGCCTCCGGATCATAAAACGCAAACGTCCAGCCGCTGCTCCCACAGCAAAGGCCCCAGCGGGGAAAAGTCATGCTGGTCCTCACTGCCTCCGGGAACCCCTTCAAATGCCCCACACCTTTTGGACCTCTCTGCTTTCCTGTGGAATCCATCCTCAAAACCACCCTTATTAACCCTCGGTAGTCTCTGTAGCAAAAAACGCAAACGTCCAGCCGCTGCTCCCACAGCAAAGGCCCCAGCGGGGAAAAGTCATGCTGGTCCTCACTGCCTCCGAAAACCCCTTCAAATGCCCCACACCTTTTGCACCTCTCTGCTTTCCTGTGGACTCCATCCTCAAAACCACCGTTTTTATACCCTCCGTAGTCTCTGTAGCAAAAAACGCAAACGTCCAGCCGCTGCTCCCACAGCAAAGGTTCCAAGGCTGAAAAGTCATGCTGGTCCTCACTGCCTCTGGGAACCCCTTCAAATGCCCCACACCTTTTGGACCTCTCTGCTTTCCTGTGGACTCCATCCTCAAAACCACCGTTTTTCACTCTCGGCAGCCTCCGGTGCAAAAAACGCAAACGTCCAGCTGCTGCTCCCACAGCAAAGGCCCCAGCAGGGAAAAGTCATGCTGGTCCTCACTGCCTCCGGGAACCCCTTCAAATGCCCCACACCTTTTGGACCTCTCTGCTTTCCTGTGGAATCCATCCTCAAAACCACCGTTTTTAACCCTCGGCAGCCTCCGGAGCATAAAACGCAAACGTCCAGCCGCTGCTCCCACAGCAAAGGCCCCAGCGGGGAAAAGTCATGCTGGTCCTCACTGCCTCCGGGAACCCCTTCAAATGCCCCACACCTTTTGGACCTCTCTGCTTTCCTGTGGACTCCATCCTCAAAACCACTGTTTTTCACCCTCGGTAGTCTCCGGAGCAAAAAACGCAAACGTCCAGCCGCTGCTTCCACAGCAAAGGCCCCAGCAAGAAAAGTCATGCTGGTCCTCACTACCTCCAGGAACCCCTTCAAATGCCCCACACCTTTTGGACCTCTCTGCTTTCCTGTGGAATCCATCCTCAAAACCACCGTTTTTAACCCTCGGCAGCCTCCGGATCATAAAACGCAAACGTCCAGCCGCTGCTCCCACAGCAAAGCCCCAGCGGGTAAAAGTCATGCTGGTCCTCACTGCCTCCGGGAACCCCTTCAAATGCCCCACACCTTTTGGACCTCTCTGCTTTCCTGTGGAATCCATCCTCAAAACCACCCTTATTAACCCTCGGTAGTCTCTGTAGCAAAAAACGCAAACGTCCAGCCGCTGCTCCCACAGCAAAGGCCCCAGCGGGGAAAAGTCATGCTGGTCCTCACTGCCTCCGGGAACCCCTTCAAATGCCCCACACCTTTTGCACCTCTCTGCTTTCCTGTGGACTCCATCCTCAAAACCACCGTTTTTATACCCTCCGTAGTCTCTGTAGCAAAAAACGCAAACGTCCAGCCGCTGCTCCCACAGCAAAGGTTCCAAGGCTGAGAAGTCATGCTGGTCCTCACTGCCTCTGGGAACCCCTTCAAATGCCCCACACCTTTTGGACCTCTCTGCTTCCCTGTGGACTCCATCCTCAAAACCACCGTTTTTCACTCTCGGCAGCCTCCGGTGCAAAAAACGCAAACGTCCAGCTGCTGCTCCCACAGCAAAGGCCCCAGCGGGGAAAAGTCATGCTGGTCCTCACTGCCTCCGGGAACCCCTTCAAATGCCCCACACCTTTTGGACCTCTCTGCTTTCCTGTGGAATCCATCCTCAAAACCACCGTTTTTAACCCTCGGCAGCCTCCGGAGCATAAAACGCAAACGTCCAGCCGCTGCTCCCACAGCAAAGGCCCCAGCGGGGAAAAGTCATGCTGGTCCTCACTGCCTCCGGGAACCCCTTCAAATGCCCCACACCTTTTGGACCTCTCTGCTTTCCTGTGGACTCCATCCTCAAAACCACCGTTTTTCACCCTCAGTAGTCTCCGGAGCAAAAAACGCAAACGTCCAGCCGCTGCTTCCACAGCAAAGCCCCCAGCAAGAAAAGTCATGCTGGTCCTCACTACCTCCAGGAACCCCTTCAAATGCCCCACACCTTTTGGACCTCTCTGCTTTCCTGTGGACTCCATCCTCAAAACCACCGTTTTTCACTCTCGGCAGCCTCCGGAGAAAAAAACGCAAACGTCCAGCCGCTGCTCCCACAGCAAAGGCCCCAGCGGGGAAAAGTCATGCTGGTCCTCACTGCCTCCGGGAACCCCTTCATATGCCCCACACCTTTTGGATCTGTCTGCTTTCATGTGGACTCCATCCTCAAAACCACCGTTTTTCACTCTCGGCAGCCTCCGGAGCAAAAAACGCAAACGTCCAGCCGCTGCTCCCACAGCAAAGGCCCCAGCGGGGAAAAGTCATGCTGGTCCTCACTGCCTCCGAAAACCCCTTCAAATACCCCACACCTTTTGGACCTCTCTGCTTTCCTGTGAACTCCATCCCCAAAACCACCGTTTTTCACTCTCGGCGTCCGCCGGAGCAAAAAACGCAAACGTCCAGCCGCTGCTCCCACAGCAAAGGTTACAAGGCGGAAAAGTCATGCTGGTCCTCACTGCCTCCGGGAACCCCTTCAAATGCCCCACACCTTTTGGACCTCTCTGTTTTCCTGTGGACTCCATCCTCAAAACCACCGTTTTTCACTCTCGGCAGCCTCCGGAGCAAAAAACGCAAACGTCCAGCCGCTGCTCCCACAGCAAAGGCCCCAGCGGGGAAAAGTCATGCTGGTCCTCAGTGCCTCCGGGAACCCCTTCAAATGCCCCACGCACTTCGGCCCTCTCTGGTTTCTTACAGACTCTATCTTCAAAACCACCGTTTGTCACTCTCGGCAGCCTCCTTTCGTCTGAGATGCAGTCTCTGGCCACAGCGCTGAATGGCCCCTCCTGCAGAGCTCTGTCCTTCCCCAGGAAGTGTTAATGAAAAACCTGTTCGCAAAACCCACTCACAGCTACTCGGTCCGAAATGATCTTACCGCTTTTGCCTCGACACATCAAAATATAAACCGTATACTCTTAAAGGTATACCACCTACCCTTGACTCTACACCCCTGGGCGGGGTGACTCCGAGCCACGCGGATATGCACAGATACTACACAGAACACTACAAACAATGTGCCTCAAAGGTGAGGGAAAACTCTCAGCAAGAAGAATCATGCCGGGATGGAAGTCACTGTCGGGCAAGAAGACCTGCGAGTCACAAGGGCCATGTGAGGAGGGGGGGAGGAGTGGGGGGGGAGGGTTCAACGTGGGAATGAGAGGGAAAAGGGGGAGCCAAGAAAGGAGGAAAGAGGAGACAGCTGGGGGAAAAAAAAAAAGAAGAAAGGGGAGCAGCAGGGAAGAAACAATGAAGGGGGGGCGGGCGAGGTGTGAAGATGGAAAAACAGAAAGAAAGGGAGGTAGAAAGAGAGAGGGGAGACCTGGAACAGGAGAGACAAGACAGGTGGAAAGAGGGGGACAGCGGATGGAGTGGGGGAAAGAAAGGGAGAAATGGGACGGAGGAAAAATGGAGAAAGAAAAGGGGTGATGGGGGGTGAGGAAATGGGGAAGGGGGGACACGGAACACAGATGGTAGGGGGAACTGAGAAAGAAGGGTAGGGAAAAGGGGGGATGCAGGAGAAGGAAAGGGGGAACAAGGGAGAAAGGGGGAGCATGGAACACATTGGGAGAGCGTCATTGAAAAAGAAGGAACGGGGCAACGGGGGGGAAAGGGCAGAGGGAAAGGACGGGGAAAGGGGCAACGGGGAAGAATTAAAGGGGGTACCAAGGATGAAGGGAAAGAGCAAAACAGGAGGCATAGGGGAAAGGAAGGGGGAAAGGGGGACAGTAGTGTGGGGAAGAAAGGGCACGGGGGGTGGGGGGTATAAGGGATAATGAGGGAACAGGGGAGGTAGAACAAAAGGGGAAATAGGGGACATTGGACAGGGGGAAAGAAAGGCAAAGGGGGAAAGGGGCGACAGGGTGGAAGAAAGGGAAAGGAAGGGGGGAACATGGGGTGGGGGAATAAAGGGAAAGAGGGAAAGGTGGGACGGGAGGGAAGAAAGGGGAAAGGGGACAAGGAAAAGAAGGGTAAAGGGGGATGAGGAGAACGGGAAAGAAAGGGAAAAGGGGGGAATGGGGGAACACAGGGAAGAAGGGGGAAAACAGGGAAAGGGGACAGGGAAGGGTGAAGGGGAAATGCAATGAGCGGTCCCATCACCTGAAATACACTATGCCTTATGTCCCTTCTGCTTTCTTTAAAAATACTGAAACGCCATAGACAGACACATACAAGATGCTAACCTGAACCCCTGCTTGATAGTCTCATCATCAGCCCTATAAAGAGTAATTATATCAGCAACTTACACAGTATACAGCAACATTAGTGAAAAACACAAATTTCCATTTTCGGTAAAGTCGGGAATTCATCGAAATGGAATGGAAAAAACAAAAAGCATGCTATTAAACTCTCCCCCGAGGCTTCCCGGAGGCACGGTGGCTCACATGTGCAGCTGACAGAGGTACCGACGTCCTGGAGCTGTGAGCTGGTGGTGTGCGCTGTCAGGAATGGCTGGGAGCGATCCTTCCTCGCCGTGGGGCCCGTCCGCTCCTTGCTGGGGGCAGCCGCCTGTGGAACCCCCTTCTTTTCACTCCTCAGCCAGCTCCAGCAGGCATGCGTGCCCAGGCAGCCCCCGACCCTTGGCACAGCAGGGCCAGCCCCATCCTCAGCCTCACTGGCTGCACCTGAGGCTGCCCCCACTCATCCCCACCTGCAGCCTTTTTAAACCCTTGGCCCCGTCCCACCATCACCTCACTGGTCCCACCTGGGCTGCCCCAGCCCACAGCTGGAGCCCGTCAGGAGCAGGGGCCCTTGCCAAAGCCCCACAGCACATCGCCCCCTCCCCTGCCCCTGTCCCCAGCCACGACCTCTGCACCCAGGGGATGCAAACACATCCAGGGGCACACAAGGGGCAGGAAAAGTTTATTCATTAATGTACGCAAGAAATCCCAGCAGTGAGTTGGCTATAAGGCTCAGTGCCCAAACGCAACAGGACAGAGGGAGAAAAGGCAAGAGAAAAGCAGGAGGAAGGACAGAGGGACATAGAGAAGAGGTGTGAGACAGGGAAGCAGAAAACAGCACGCTGCAAACAAGAGAGGGGTGGGGAGTGGGACAGCCACGTAGAGAGAGGAGAGCGGACAGACTGCGCAAAATAACAGGCATAGAGATGGAGGAACAAATAAGAGCGACAGGGAGCAGGACAGAGGCCAAAGGGACCGGCAGGACAAGAAGACGGAGACAAGACAAGGGGCGGGGAAAATTTCTGCCGTGTCAGGGGGAAAAGAAACATTGGCAAGACATAAAAAATAACACCGGGGATCCGGACAGAGGTAGACATTGAAAGAAAATCTCAAAAGGCAATATGGTACACGAAACATAGACAAAAACTAAAAAATAGGGACAGGGAGATGTAAAAAGAAAGTGAAAAAGAGTGACTGGGTGCAGGAAAGAGAGGGTAGAATGGGGATTTGCAGACAGGTAGACGGCTAGAGGGAGACAAGGACAGAAAATTTTGAAAGCGATGGGATACAAGAATCATACACCAGAATTCAAACCTAGTTACGCAGAGCTGCATGGAGGGAGAGGTAGGAAGACAATTTGAAAAGCGACATAGCACAAGCCACACGGGCAAGAAGTTCAAATTAGTTTGGGGAATCAGAGAGGGAAGGGTAGGAGGGGAAATTAATTTAACTTACTGTTAATCAAATAATGACAAATAGGAACAAACGCAAAATAAAACACCTTCCTGCCACCCCTCCCTCTTTTCCTGGGCGCCTCTTCTCTCCTGACTTCTCTACATCCCACCCCTGACCAACGCAGGGGACATGGCATGGGGGTTGCGGCTCCTTCCTCCTCAGGCTCTTTTTCTGCTCCAGTGGGGGGTCCCTCCCATGAGGCCGCAGGTCTCGCACAGGCTCTCGGCTTCCTTCAGGCACAGCCACCTGCTCCGGCCTCGGGTCCTCCACGCGCCGCAGGGGCACGTTGGCTCCACCCTGGACCTCCCTGGACTGCAGGGGAACAGCCTGCCTCACCATGGTCTTCACCACAGGCTGCAGGAGAACCTCTGCTCTGCTTCCTACCAGCGCTGCCGATGGGCTCAGCTTTAACCAGCAGCACATCCGTCTCAGCGTGGGAACTGGCTGTGCCCAACATGGGAACAACACCCGGTGTCTTCTCACAGAACCCACCCCTGCAGCCCCCGCCCCAGCTAACGACACCTCGCATGGTAAACCCAATGCAACAGCGATGGGCTACAGGCCAGGAAGAAGGAAGCAACAGGAAACCATGCTGACAGAGATGAAAAAAAAAAAAACAAAAAACACACAAAACAAAAAAGAGCAATGAGCCACAAGGCAGAGAAGAAGGAATTAAAAAAGGGGGCAGTGAGGTAGACAGAGATAAACTGAAACATACCAAAAAACCTCGATGAGCTGAAGGAGAGAGACAGAGCAATTAAAGAATGGGGACGGGGAGCCAGGCAGAGAGAGAACAATAAAGGTAAAAACGGACTGTGGGACACATATTTTATATTCTAAAATCCTTTATGTAATAGAGGAGGTTTTTTGTAGAGTAGATTTTTATTTTGAACACCTTCGCTATACGCAAACAAATAGTCATATGTCAATAGATAGTAAAATGAGAGGGTTTTCTCTATTTCAATGGCTCCCACCCATGTTTCCAGATTGTAACGTTTTCTAATGTCCCCTATGAATCTCCCTCTTCTGAGGCATACAACCCCAACAATGGACCTTGGGCTGCCGTAAATGGCATCATCCTATTTCAGCGTATTACCAAATAGGCCAGAAGAAAGAGGAAGGATTCAGGTGGACATGCGGCACTTCCTTTAAAGATGAGAAGTATTTGAAGACTTCAAATGAGTGTTGATCCATCTGAAGAAATTTTGCAGCCATTGTTAGTGTGGCAGTAAAGCTGCTGTCTGTTCTCGGGAAAGGGCTTGTTCCTCCCCCTTTCCCTTCAGGTGGAAATGTATGCGTGTGATTCTATACTAAAAAATAAAAAAATAATAAGGAGGAGAGGGGAAAGGGGGGACGGAACAGTGCAGAACAAAAAGGAGAAAAAGTGGGACAGGGGAAAAACAAAAAGGGGGGGAAGAGGGAAAAAAGGAAAGGGGGGAAGGGAAAGTAGAAACACTGGGAGAGAAAGAGGGGACGGGCAAGGCATAAAGATGGAAAAACAGGAACAACAGTTAGGAGGTGGAGGCCGGAAGGTGGAGGCCAGGAGATAGAGGCCGGAAGGTGGAGGCCGGAGGCCAGAAAGTAAAAGCCGGAAAGTGGAGGCCAGAGGACGAAAAGTGGAGGCCAGAGGATGAAAAGTGGAGGCCGAAAAGGGGAGGCCAGAGGCCCAAAAAGTAGAGGCCCAAGAAGTGGAGGCCCAAAAAGTGGAGGCCCAAAAAGTGGAGGCCCAAAAAGTGGAGGCCCAAAAAGTGGAGGCCCAAAAAGTGGAGGCCCAAAAAGTGGAGGCCCAAAAAGTGGAGGCCGGAGGGCTAAAAGTGGAGGGCGGAAAGTGGAGGGCGGAAAGTGGAGGGCGGAAAGTGGAGGGCGGAAAGTGGAGGGCGGAAAGTGGAGGGCGGAAAGTGGAGGGCGGAAAGTGGAGGCCAGAGGCCAAACAAAAAAATTTTGTAATTTTCATAATTCATTGCCTCAAAACCACCGTTTTTAACCCTCTGTAGTCTCTGTATCAAAAAAAGCAAACGTCCAGCCGCTGCTCCCACAGCAAAGGCCCCAGCGGGGAAAAGTCATGCTGGTCCTCACTGCCTCCGGGAACCCCTTCAAATGCCCCACACCTTTTGCACCTCTCTGCTTTCCTGTGGACTCCATCCTCAAAACCACCGTTTTTCACTCTCGGCAGCCTCCGGAGCAAAAAACGCAAACGTCCAGCCGCTGCTACCACAGCAAAGGCCCCAGCGGGGAAAAGTCATGCTGGTCCTCACTGCCTCCGGGAACCCCTTCAAATGCCCCACACCTTTTGGACCTCTCTGCTTTCCTGTAGACTCCATCCTCAAAACCACTGTTTTTCACTCTCGGCAGCCTCCGGAGCAAAAAACGCAAACGTCCAGCTGCTTCTACCACAGCAAAGTTTCCAGGGGGGAAAAGTCATGCTGGTCCTCACTGCCTCCGGGAACCCCATCAAATGCCCCACACCTTTTGGACCTCTCTGCTTTCCTGTGGACTCCATCCTCAAAACCACCGTTTTTAACCCTCGGCAGCCTCCGGAGCAAAAAACGCAAACGTCCAGCCGCTGTTCCCACAGCAAAGCCCCAGCGGGGAAAAGTCATGCTGGTCCTCACTGCCTCCGGGAACCCCTTCAAATGCCCCACACCTTTTGGACCTCTCTGCTTTCCTGTGGACTCCATCCTCAAAACCACCGTTATTAACCCTCGGTAGTCTCTGTAGCAAAAAACGCAAACGTCCAGCCGCTGCTCCCACAGCAAAGGTTCCAAGGCTGAAAAGTCATGCTGGTCCTCACTGCCTCTGGGAACCCCTTCAAATGCCCCACACCTTTTGGACCTCTCTGCTTTCCTGTGGACTCCATCCTCAAAACCACCGTTTTTCACTCTCGGTAGTCTCTGTAGCAAAAAAAGCAGATGTCCAGCCGCTGCTCCCACAGCAAAGGCCCCAGCGGGGAAAAGTCATGCTGGTCCTCACTGCCTCCGGGAACCCCTTCAAATGCCCCACACCTTTTGGACCTCTCTGCTTTCCTGTGGACTCCATCCTCAAAACCACCGTTTTTCACTCTCGGCAGACTCCGGAGCAAAAAACGCAAATGTCCAGCCGCTGCTCCCACATCAAAGGCCCCAGCGGGTAAAAGTCATGCTGGTCCTCACTGCCTCCGGGAACCCCTTCAAATGCCCCACACCTTTTAGACGTCTCTGCTTTCCTGTGGAATCCATCCTCAAAACCACTGTTTTTCACTCTCGGCAGCCTCCGGAGCAAAAAACGCAAACGTCCAGCCGCTGCTCCCACAGCAAAGGCCCCAGCGGGGAAAAGTCATGCTGGTCCTCACTGCCTCCGGGAACCCCTTCAAATGCCCCATACGTTTTGGACCTATGTGTTTTCCTGTAGACTCCATCCTCAAAACCACCGTTTTTCACTCTCGGCAGCCTCCGGAGCAAAAAACGCAAACGTCCAGCCGCTGCTCCCACAGCAAAGGTTCCAAGGCGGAAAAGTCATGCTGGTCCTCACTGCCTCTGGGAACCCCTTCAAATGCCCCACACCTTTTGGACCTCTCTGTTTTCCTGTGGACTCCATCCTCAAAACCACCGTTTTTCACTCTCGGCAGCCTCCGGAGCAAAAAACGCAAACGTCCAGCCCCTGCTCCCACAGCAAAGGCCCCAGCGGGGAAAAGTCATGCTGGTCCTCACTGCCTCCGGGAACCCCTTCATATGCCCCACACCTTTTGCATCTGTCTGCTTTCATGTGGACTCCATCCTCAAAACCACCGTTTTTCACTCTCGGCAGCCTCCGGAGCAAAAAACGCAAACGTCCAGCCGCTGCTCCCACAGCAAAGGCCCCAGCGGGGAAAAGTCATGCTGGTCCTCACTGCCTCCGGGAACCCCTTCAAATGCCCCACAACTTTTGGACCTCTCTGCTTTCCTGTGAACTCCATCCTCAAAACCACCGTATTTCACTCTCGGCATCCGCCGGAGCAAAAAACGCAAACGTCCAGCCGCTGCTCCCACAGCAAAGGCCCCAGCGGGGAAAAGTCATGCTGGTCCTCACTGCCTCCGGGAACCCTTTCAAATGCCCCACACCTTTTGGACCTCTCTGCTTTCCTGTGTACTCCATCCTCAAAACCACCGTTTTTCACTCTCGGCAGCCTCCGGAGCAAAAAACGCAAACGTCCAACCGCTGCTCCCACAGCAAAGGCCCCAGCGGGGAAAAGTCATGCTGGTCCTCACTGCCTCCGGGAACCCCTTCAAATGAACCACACCTTTTGGAACTCTCTGCTTTCCTGTGGACTCCATCCTCAAAAACACCTTTTTTAAACCTCTGTAGTCTCTGTATCAAAAAACGCAAACGTCCAGCCGCTGCTCCCACAGCAAAGGCCCCAGTGGGTAAAAGTCATGCTGGTCCTCACTGCCTCCGGGAACCCCTTCAAATGCCCCACACCTTTTGGACCTCTCTGCTTTCCTGTGGACTCCATCCTCAAAACCACCGTTTTTAACCCTCGGTAGTCTCTGTAGCAAAAAACGCAAACGTCCAGCCGCTGCTCCCACAGCAAAGGCCCCAGCGGGGAAAAGTCATGCTGGTCCTCACTGCCTCCGGGAACCCCTTCAAATGCCCCACACCTTTTGGACCTCTCTGCTTTCCTGTGGACTCCATCCTCAAAACCACCGTTTTTCACTCTCGGCAGCCTCCGGAGCAAAAAACGCAAACGTCCAGCCGCTGCTCCCACAGCAAAGGTTCCAAGGCGGAAAAGTCATGCTGGTCCTCACTGCCTCCGGGAACCCCTTCAAATTCCCCACACCTTTTGGACCTCTCTGCTTTCCTGTGGACTCCATCCTCAAAACCACCGTTTTTCACTCTCGGCAGCCTCCGGAGCAAAAAACGCAAAAGTCCAGCCGCTGCTCCCACAGCAAAGGCCCCAGCGGGGGAAAGTCATGCTGGTCCTCACTGCCTCCGGGAACCCCTTCAAATGCCCCACACCTTTTGCACCTCTCTACTTTCCTGTGGACTCCATCCTCAAAACCACCGTTTTTCACTCTCAGCAGCCTCCAGAGCAAGAAACGCAGATGTCCAGCCGCTGCTCCCACAGCAAAGGCCCCAGCGGGGAAAAGTCATGCTGGTCCTCACTGCCTCCGGGAACCCCTTCAAATGCCCCACACCTTTTGGACCTCTCTGCTTTCCTGTGGACTCCATCCTCAAAACCACCGTTTTTCACTCTCGGCAGACTCCGGAGCAAAAAACGCAAATGTCCAGCCGCTGCTCCCACATCAAAGGCCCCAGCGGGTAAAAGTCATGCTGGTCCTCACTGCCTCCGGGAACCCCTTCAAATGCCCCACACCTTTTAGACGTCTCTGCTTTCCTGTGGAATCCATCCTCAAAACCACTGTTTTTCACTCTCGGCAGCCTCCGGAGCAAAAAACGCAAACGTCCAGCCGCTGCTCCCACAGCAAAGGCCCCAGCGGGGAAAAGTCATGCTGGTCCTCACTGCCTCCGGGAACCCCTTCAAATGCCCCATACGTTTTGGACCTATGTGTTTTCCTGTAGACTCCATCCTCAAAACCACCGTTTTTCACTCTCGGCAGCCTCCGGAGCAAAAAACGCAAACGTCCAGCCGCTGCTCCCACAGCAAAGGTTCCAAGGCGGAAAAGTCATGCTGGTCCTCACTGCCTCTGGGAACCCCTTCAAATGCCCCACACCTTTTGGACCTCTCTGTTTTCCTGTGGACTCCATCCTCAAAACCACCGTTTTTCACTCTCGGCAGCCTCCGGAGCAAAAAACGCAAACGTCCAGCCCCTGCTCCCACAGCAAAGGCCCCAGCGGGGAAAAGTCATGCTGGTCCTCACTGCCTCCGGGAACCCCTTCATATGCCCCACACCTTTTGCATCTGTCTGCTTTCATGTGGACTCCATCCTCAAAACCACCGTTTTTCACTCTCGGCAGCCTCCGGAGCAAAAAACGCAAACGTCCAGCCGCTGCTCCCACAGCAAAGGCCCCAGCGGGGAAAAGTCATGCTGGTCCTCACTGCCTCCGGGAACCCCTTCAAATGCCCCACAACTTTTGGACCTCTCTGCTTTCCTGTGAACTCCATCCTCAAAACCACCGTATTTCACTCTCGGCATCCGCCGGAGCAAAAAACGCAAACGTCCAGCCGCTGCTCCCACAGCAAAGGCCCCAGCGGGGAAAAGTCATGCTGGTCCTCACTGCCTCCGGGAACCCTTTCAAATGCCCCACACCTTTTGGACCTCTCTGCTTTCCTGTGTACTCCATCCTCAAAACCACCGTTTTTCACTCTCGGCAGCCTCCGGAGCAAAAAACGCAAACGTCCAACCGCTGCTCCCACAGCAAAGGCCCCAGCGGGGAAAAGTCATGCTGGTCCTCACTGCCTCCGGGAACCCCTTCAAATGAACCACACCTTTTGGAACTCTCTGCTTTCCTGTGGACTCCATCCTCAAAAACACCTTTTTTAAACCTCTGTAGTCTCTGTATCAAAAAACGCAAACGTCCAGCCGCTGCTCCCACAGCAAAGGCCCCAGTGGGTAAAAGTCATGCTGGTCCTCACTGCCTCCGGGAACCCCTTCAAATGCCCCACACCTTTTGGACCTCTCTGCTTTCCTGTGGACTCCATCCTCAAAACCACCGTTTTTAACCCTCGGTAGTCTCTGTAGCAAAAAACGCAAACGTCCAGCCGCTGCTCCCACAGCAAAGGCCCCAGCGGGGAAAAGTCATGCTGGTCCTCACTGCCTCCGGGAACCCCTTCAAATGCCCCACACCTTTTGGACCTCTCTGCTTTCCTGTGGACTCCATCCTCAAAACCACCGTTTTTCACTCTCGGCAGCCTCCGGAGCAAAAAACGCAAACGTCCAGCCGCTGCTCCCACAGCAAAGGTTCCAAGGCGGAAAAGTCATGCTGGTCCTCACTGCCTCCGGGAACCCCTTCAAATTCCCCACACCTTTTGGACCTCTCTGCTTTCCTGTGGACTCCATCCTCAAAACCACCGTTTTTCACTCTCGGCAGCCTCCGGAGCAAAAAACGCAAAAGTCCAGCCGCTGCTCCCACAGCAAAGGCCCCAGCGGGGGAAAGTCATGCTGGTCCTCACTGCCTCCGGGAACCCCTTCAAATGCCCCACACCTTTTGCACCTCTCTACTTTCCTGTGGACTCCATCCTCAAAACCACCGTTTTTCACTCTCAGCAGCCTCCAGAGCAAGAAACGCAGATGTCCAGCCGCTGCTCCCACAGCAAAGGCCCCAGCGGGGAAAAGTCATGCTGGTCCTCACTGCCTCCGGGAACCCCTTCAAATGCCCCACACCTTTTGGACCTCTCTGCTTTCCTGTGGACTCCATCCTCAAAACCACCGTTTTTCACTCTCGGCAGCCTCCAGAGCAAAAAACGCAAACGTCCAGCCGCTGCTCCCACAGCAAAGGCCCCAGCGGGGAAAAGTCATGCTGGTCCTCTCTGCCTCCAGGAACCCCTTCAAATGCCCCACACCTTTTGGACCTCTCTGCTTTCCTGTGGAATCCATCCTCAAAACCACCGTTTTTCACTCTGGGCAGCCTCCGGAGCAAAAAGCGCAAACGTCCAGCCGCTGCTCCCACAGCAAAGGCCCCAGCGGGGAAAAGTCATGCTGGTCCTCACTGCCTCCGGGAAGCCCTTCAAATGCCCCACACCTTTTGGACCTCTCTGCTTTCCTGTGCACTCCATCCTCAAAAACACCGTTTTTAACCCTCGGCAGCCTCCGGAGCAAAAAACGCAAACGTCCAGCCGCTGCTCCCACAGCAAAGGCCCCAGCGGGGAAAAGTCATGCTGGTCCTCACTGCCTCCGGGAACCCCTTCAAATGCCCCATACCTTTTGGACCTCTTTGCTTTCCTGTGGACTCCATCTAAAAACCACCGTTTCTCACTCTCGGCATCCGCCGGAGCAAAAAACGCAAACGTCCAGCCGCTGCTCCCACAGCAAAGGTTCCAAGGCGGTAAAGTCATGCTGGTCCTCACTGCCTCTGGGAACCCCTTCAAATGCCCCACACCTTTTGGACATCTCTGTTTTCCTGTGGACTCCATCCTCAAAACCACCGTTTTTCACTCTCGGCAGACTCCGGAGCAAAAAACGCAAACGTCCAGCCGCTGCTCCCACAGCAAAGGCCCCAGCGGGGAAAAGTCATGCTGGTCCTCACTGCCTCCGGGAACCCCTTCAAATGCCCCACACCTTTTGGACCTCTCTGCTTTCCTGTGGACTCCATCCTCAAAACCACCGTTTTTCACTCTCGGCATCCGCCGGACCAAAAAACGCAAACGTCCAGCCGCTGCTCCCACAGCAAAGGTTCCAAGGCGGAAAAGTCATGCTGGTCCTCACTGCCTCCGGGAACCCCTTCAAATGCCCCACACCTTTTGGACCTCTCTGCTTTCCTGTGGACTCCATCCTCAAAACCACCGTTTTTCACTCTCGGCAGCCTCCGGAGCAAAAAACGCAAACGTCCAGCCGCTGCTCCCACAGCAAAGGTTCCAAGGCGGAAAAGTCATGCTGGTCCTCACTGCCTCCGGGAACCCCTTCAAATGCCCCACACCTTTTGGACCTCTGTGCTTTCTAGTGGAATCCATCCTCAAAACCACCGTTTTTCACTCTCAGCAGCCTCCGGAGCAAAAAACGCAAACGTCCAGCCGCTGCTCCCACAGCAAAGGCCCCAGCGGAGAAAAGTCATGCTGGTCCTCACTGCCTCCGGGAAGCCCTTCAAATGCCCCACACCTTTTGGACCTCTCTGCTTTCCTGTGGAGTCCATCCTCAACACCACCGTTTTTCACTCTCGGCAGCCTCCGGAGCAAAAAACGCAAACGTCCAGCTGCTGCTCCCACAGCAAAGGCCCCAGCGGGGAAAAGTCATGCTGGTCCTCACTGCCTCCGGGAACCCCTTCAAATGCCCCACACCTTTTGGACCTCTCTGCTTTCCTGTGGAATCCATCCTCAAAACCACCGTTTTTAACCCTCGGCAGCCTCCGGAGCAAAAAACGCAAACGTCCAGCCGCTGCTCCCACAGCAAAGCCTCAGCGGGTAAAAGTCATGCTGGTCCTCACTGCCTCCGGGAACCCCTTCAAATGCCCCACACCTTTTGGACCTCTCTGCTTTCCTGTGGACTCCATCCTCAAAACCACCGTTATTAACCCTCGGTAGTCTCTGTAGCAAAAAACGCAAACGTCCAGCCGCTGCTCCCACAGCAAAGCTTCCAAGGCTGAAAAGTCATGCTGGTCCTCACTGCCTCTGCGAACCCCTTCAAATGCCCCACAGTTTTTGGACCTCTCTGCTTTCCTGTGGACTCCATCCTCAAAACCAGCGTTATTAACCCTCGGTAGTCTCTGTAGCAAAAAAAGCAGATGTCCAGCCGCTGCTCCCACAGCAAAGGCCCCAGCGGGGAAAAGTCATGCTGGTCCTCACTGCCTCCGGGAACCCCTTCAAATGCCCCACACCTTTTGGACCTCTCTGCTTTCCTGTGGACTCCATCCTCAAAACCACCGTTTTTCACTCTCGGCAGCCTCCGGAGCAAAAAACGCAAATGTCCAGCCGCTGCTCCCACATCAAAGGCCCCAGCGGGTAAAAGTCATGCTGGTCCTCACTGCCTCCAGGAACCCCTTCAAATGCCCCACACCTTTTGGACCTCTCTGCTTTCCTGTGGAATCCATCCTCAAAACCACCGTTTTTCACTCTCGGCAGCCTCCGGAGCAAAAAACGCAAACGTCCAGCCGCTGCTCCCACAGCAAAGGTTCCAAGGCGGAAAAGTCATGCTGGTCCTCACTGCCTCCAGGAACCCCTTCAAATGCCCCACACCTTTTGGACCTCTCTGCTTTCCTGTGGACTCCATCCTCAAAACCACCGTTTTTCACTCTCGGCAGCCTCCGGAGCAAAAAACGCAAACGTCCAGCCGCTGCACCGACAGCAAAGGCCCCAGCGGGGAAAAGTCATGCTGGTCTTCACTACCTCCAGGAACCCCTTCAAATGCCCCACACCTTTTGGACCTCTCTGCTTTCCTGTGGACTCCATCCTCAAAACCACCGTTTTTCACTCTCGGCAGCCTCCGGAGCAAAAAACGCAAACGTCCAGCTGCTGCTCCCACAGCAAAGGCCCCAGCGGGGAAAAGTCATGCTGGTCCTCACTGCCTCCGGGAACCCCTTCATATGCCCCACACCTTTTGGATCTGTCTGCTTTCATGTGGACTCCATCCTCAAAACCACCGTTTTTCACTCTCGGCAGCCTCCGGAGCAAAAAACGCAAACGTTCAGCCGCTGCTCCCACAGCAAAGGCCCCAGCGGGGAAAAGTCATGCTGGTCCTCACTGCCTCCGGGAACCCCTTCAAATGCCCCACACCTTTTGGACCTCTCTGCTTTCCTGTGGACTCCATCCTCAAAACCACCGTTATTAACCCTCGGTAGTCTCTGTAGCAAAAAACGCAAACGTCCAGCCGCTGCTCCCACAGCAAAGGTTCCAAGGCTGAAAAGTCATGCTGGTCCTCACTGCCTCTGGGAACCCCTTCAAATGCCCCACAGTTTTTGGACCTCTCTGCTTTCCTGTGGAATCCATCCTCAAAACCAGCGTTATTAACCCTCGGTAGTCTCTGTAGCAAAAAAAGCAGATGTCCAGCCGCTGCTCCCACAGCAAAGGCCCCAGCGGGTAAAAGTCATGCTGGTCCTCACTGCCTCCGGGAACCCCTTCAAATGCCCCACACCTTTTGGACCTCTCTGCTTTCCTGTGGACTCCATCCTCAAAACCACCGTTTTTCACTCTCGGCAGCCTCCGGAGCAAAAAACGCAAATGTCCAGCCGCTGCTCCCACATCAAAGGCCCCAGCGGGTAAAAGTCATGCTGGTCCTCACTGCCTCCGGGAACCCCTTCAAATGCCCCACACCTTTTGGACCTCTCTGCTTTCCTGTGGAATCCATCCTCAAAACCACCGTTTTTCACTCTCGGCAGCCTCCGGAGCAAAAAACGCAAACGTCCAGCCGCTGCTCCCACAGCAAAGGTTCCAAGGCGGAAAAGTTATGCTGGTCCTCACTGCCTCTGGGAACCCCTTCAAATGCCCCACACCTTTTGGACCTCTCTGCTTTCCTGTGGACTCCATCCTCAAAACCACCGTTTTTCACTCTCGGCAGCCTCCGGAGCAAAAAACGCAAACGTCCAGCCGCTGCACCCACAGCAAAGGCCCCAGCGGGGAAAAGTCATGCTGGTCTTCACTACCTCCAGGAACCCCTTCAAATGCCCCACACCTTTTGGACCTCTCTGCTTTCCTGTGGACTCCATCCTCAAAACCACCGTTTTTCACTCTCGGCAGCCTCCGGAGCAAAAAACGCAAACGTCCAGCTGCTGCTCCCACAGCAAAGGCCCCAGCGGGGAAAAGTCATGCTGGTCCTCACTGCCTCCGGGAACCCCTTCATATGCCCCACACCTTTTGGATCTGTCTGCTTTCATGTGGACTCCATCCTCAAAACCACCGTTTTTCACTCTCGGCAGCCTCCGGAGCAAAAAACGCAAACGTTCAGCCGCTGCTCCCACAGCAAAGGCCCCAGCGGGGAAAAGTCATGCTGGTCCTCACTGCCTCCGGGAACCCCTTCAAATGCCCCACACCTTTTGGACCTCTCTGCTTTCCTGTGGAATCCATCCTCAAAATCACCGTTTCTCACTCTCAGCAGCCTCCGGAGCAAAAAACTCAAACATCCAGCCGCTGCACCCACAGCAAATGCCCAGCGGGGAAAAGTCATGCTAGTCCTCACTGCCTCCGGGAACCCCTTCAAATGCCCCACACCTTTTGGACCTCTCTGCTTTCCTGTGGAATCCATCCTCAAAACCACCGTTATTAACCCTCGGCAGCCTCCGGAGCAAAAAACGCAAACGTCCAGCCGTTGCTCCCACAGCAAAGGCCCCAGCGGGGGAAAGTCATGCTGGTCCTCACTGCCTCCAGGAACCCCTGCAAATGCCCCACACCTTTTGGACCTCTCTGCTTTCCTGTGGACTCCATCCTCAAAACCACCGTTTTTCACTCTCGGCATCCGCCGGAGCAAAAAACGCAAACGTCCAGCCGCTGCTCCCACAGCAAAGGTTCCAAGGCGGAAAAGTCATGCTGGTCCTCACTGCCTCCGGGAACCCCTTCAAATGCCCCACACCTTTTGGACCTCTCTGTTTTCCTGTGGACTCCATCCTCAAAACCACCGTTTTTCACTCTCGGCTTCCTCCGGAGCAAAAAATGCAAACGTCCAGCAACTGCTTCCACAGCAAAGGCCCCAGCGGGGAAAAGTCATGCTGGTCCTCACTGCCTCCAGGACCCCTTCAAATGCCCCACACCTTTTGGACCTCTCTGCTTTCCTGTGGAATCCATCCTCAAAACCACCGTTTTTCACTCTCGGCAGCCTCCGTTGCAAAAAACGCAAACGTCCAGCTGCTGCTCCCACAGCAAAGGCCCGAGCGGGGAAAAGTCATGCTGGTCCTCACTGCCTCCGGGAACCCCTTCAAATGCCCCACACCTTTTGGACCTCTCTGTTTTCCTGTGGAATCCATCCTCAAAACCACCGCTTTTAACCCTCGGTAGTCTCTGTAGCAAAAAACGCAAACGTCCAGCCGCTGCTCCCACAGCAAACGTTCCAAGGCAGAAAAGTCATGCTGGTCCTCACTGCCTCCGGGAACCCCTTCAAATGCCCCACACCTTTTGGACCTCTCTGCTTTCCTGTGGACTCCATCCTCAAAACCACCGTTTTTCACTCTCGGCAGCCTCCGGAGCAAAAAACGCAAATGTCCAGCCGCTGCTCCCACATCAAAGGCCCCAGCGGGTAAAAGTCATGCTGGTCCTCACTGCCTCCAGGAACCCCTTCAAATGCCCCACACCTTTTGGACCTCTCTGCTTTCCTGTGGAATCCATCCTCAAAACCACCGTTTTTCACTCTCGGCAGCCTCCGGAGCAAAAAACGCAAACGTCCAGCCTCTGGTCCCACAGCAAAGGTTCCAAGGCGGAAAAGTCATGCTGGTCCTCACTGCCTCTGGGAACCCCTTCAAATGCCCCACACCTTTTGGACCTCTCTGCTTTCCTGTGGACTCCATCCTCAAAACCACCGTTTTTCACTCTCGGCAGCCTCCGGAGCAAAAAACGCAAACGTCCAGCCGCTGCACCCACAGCAAAGGCCCCAGCGGGGAAAAGTCATGCTGGTCTTCACTACCTCCAGGAACCCCTTCAAATGCCCCACACCTTTTGGACCTCTCTGCTTTCCTGTGGACTCCATCCTCAAAACCACCGTTTTTCACTCTCGGCAGCCTCCGGAGCAAAAAACGCAAACGTCCAGCTGCTGCTCCCACAGCAAAGGCCCCAGCGGGGAAAAGTCATGCTGGTCCTCACTGCCTCCGGGAACCCCTTCATATGCCCCACACCTTTTGGATCTGTCTGCTTTCATGTGGACTCCATCCTCAAAACCACCGTTTTTCACTCTCGGCAGCCTCCGGAGCAAAAAACGCAAACGTTCAGCCGCTGCTCCCACAGCAAAGGCCCCAGCGGGGAAAAGTCATGCTGGTCCTCACTGCCTCCGGGAACCCCTTCAAATGCCCCACACCTTTTGGACCTCTCTGCTTTCCTGTGGACTCCATCCTCAAAACCACCGTTATTAACCCTCGGTAGTCTCTGTAGCAAAAAACGCAAACGTCCAGCCGCTGCTCCCACAGCAAAGGTTCCAAGGCTGAAAAGTCATGCTGGTCCTCACTGCCTCTGGGAACCCCTTCAAATGCGCCACAGTTTTTGGACCTCTCTGCTTTCCTGTGGACTCCATCCTCAAAACCAGCGTTATTAACCCTCGGTAGTCTCTGTAGCAAAAAAAGCAGATGTCCAGCCGCTGCTCCCACAGCAAAGGCCCCAGCGGGGAAAAGTCATGCTGGTCCTCACTGCCTCCGGGAACCCCTTCAAATGCCCCACACCTTTTGGACCTCTCTGCTTTCCTGTGGACTCCATCCTCAAAACCACCGTTTTTCACTCTCGGCAGCCTCCGGAGCAAAAAACGCAAATGTCCAGCCGCTGCTCCCACATCAAAGGCCCCAGCGGGTAAAAGTCATGCTGGTCCTCACTGCCTCCGGGAACCCCTTCAAATGCCCCACACCTTTTGGACCTCTCTGCTTTCCTGTGGAATCCATCCTCAAAACCACCGTTTTTCACTCTCGGCAGCCTCCGGAGCAAAAAACGCAAACGTCCAGCCACTGCTCCCACAGCAAAGGTGCCAAGGCGGAAAAGTTATGCTGGTCCTCACTGCCTCTGGGAACCCCTTCAAATGCCCCACACCTTTTGGACCTCTCTGCTTTCCTGTGGACTCCATCCTCAAAACCACCGTTTTTCACTCTCGGCAGCCTCCGGAGCAAAAAACGCAAACGTCCAGCCGCTGCACCCACAGCAAAGGCCCCAGCGGGGAAAAGTCATGCTGGTCTTCACTACCTCCAGGAACCCCTTCAAATGCCCCACACCTTTTGGACCTCTCTGCTTTCCTGTGGACTCCATCCTCAAAACCACCGTTTTTCACTCTCGGCAGCCTCCGGAGCAAAAAACGCAAACGTCCAGCTGCTGCTCCCACAGCAAAGGCCCCAGCGGGGAAAAGTCATGCTGGTCCTCACTGCCTCCGGGAACCCCTTCATATGCCCCACACCTTTTGGATCTGTCTGCTTTCATGTGGACTCCATCCTCAAAACCACCGTTTTTCACTCTCGGCAGCCTCCGGAGCAAAAAACGCAAACGTTCAGCCGCTGCTCCCACAGCAAAGGCCCCAGCGGGGAAAAGTCATGCTGGTCCTCACTGCCTCCGGGAACCCCTTCAAATGCCCCACACCTTTTGGACCTCTCTGCTTTCCTGTGGAATCCATCCTCAAAATCACCGTTTCTCACTCTCAGCAGCCTCCGGAGCAAAAAACTCAAACATCCAGCCGCTGCACCCACAGCAAATGCCCAGCGGGGAAAAGTCATGCTAGTCCTCACTGCCTCCGGGAACCCCTTCAAATGCCCCACACCTTTTGGACCTCTCTGCTTTCCTGTGGAATCCATCCTCAAAACCACCGTTATTAACCCTCGGCAGCCTCCGGAGCAAAAAACGCAAACGTCCAGCCGTTGCTCCCACAGCAAAGGCCCCAGCGGGGGAAAGTCATGCTGGTCCTCACTGCCTCCAGGAACCCCTGCAAATGCCCCACACCTTTTGGACCTCTCTGCTTTCCTGTGGACTCCATCCTCAAAACCACCGTTTTTCACTCTCGGCATCCGCCGGAGCAAAAAACGCAAACGTCCAGCCGCTGCTCCCACAGCAAAGGTTCCAAGGCGGAAAAGTCATGCTGGTCCTCACTGCCTCCGGGAACCCCTTCAAATGCCCCACACCTTTTGGACCTCTCTGTTTTCCTGTGGACTCCATCCTCAAAACCACCGTTTTTCACTCTCGGCTTCCTCCGGAGCAAAAAACGCAAACGTCCAGCAACTGCTTCCACAGCAAAGGCCCCAGCGGGGAAAAGTCATGCTGGTCCTCACTGCCTCCAGGACCCCTTCAAATGCCCCACACCTTTTGGACCTCTCTGCTTTCCTGTGGAATCCATCCTCAAAACCACCGTTTTTCACTCTCGGCAGCCTCTGGTGCAAAAAACGCAAACGTCCAGCTGCTGCTCCCACAGCAAAGGCCCCAGCGGGGAAAAGTCATGCTGGTCCTCACTGCCTCCGGGAACCTCTTCAAATGCCCCACACCTTTTGGACCTCTCTGTTTTCCTGTGGAATCCATCCTCAAAAACACCGCTTTTAACCCTCGGTAGTCTCTGTAGCAAAAAACGCAAACGTCCAGCCGCTGCTCCCACAGCAAACGTTCCAAGGCAGAAAAGTCATGCTGGTCCTCACTGCCTCCGGGAACCCCTTCAAATGCCCCACACCTTTTGGACCTCTCTGTTTTCCTGTGGACTCCATCCTCAAAACCACCGTTTTTCACTCTCGGCAGCCTCCGGAGCAAAAAACGCAAACGTCCAGCCGCTGCTTCCACAGCAAAGGCCCCAGCAAGAAAAGTCATCCTGGTCTTCACTACCTCCAGGAACCCCTTCAAATGCCCCACACCTTTTGGACCTCTCTGCTTTCCTGTGGACTCCATCCTCAAAACCACCGTTTTTCACTCTCGGCAGCCTCCGTAGCAAAAAACGCAAACGTCCAGCCGCTGCTCCCACAGCAAAGGCCCCAGCGGGGAAAAGTCATGCTGGTCCTCACTGCCTCCGGGAACCCCTTCATATGCCCCACACCTTTTCGATCTGTCTGCTTTCATGTGGACTCCATCCTCAAAACCACCGTTTTTCACTCTTGGCAGCCTCCGGAGCAAAAAACGCAAATGTCCAGCCGCTGCTCCCACAGCAAAGGCCCCAGCGGGGAAAAGTCATGCTGGTCCTCACTGCCTCCGGGAACCCTTTCAAATACCCCACACCTTTTGGACCTCTCTGCTTTCCTGTGAACTCCATCCCCAAATCCACCGTTTTTCACTCTCGGCGTCCGCCGGAGCAAAAAACGCAAACGTCCAGCCGCTGCTCCCACAGCAAAGGTTACAAGGCGGTAAAGTCATGCTGGTCCTCACTGCCTCCGGGAACCCCTTCATATGCCCCACACCTTTTGGATCTGTCTGCTTTCATGTGGACTCCATCCTCAAAACCACCGTTTTTCACTCTCGGCAGCCAGCGGAGCATAAAACGCAAACGTCCAGCCGCTGCTCCCACAGCAAAGGCCCCAGCGGGGAAAAGTCATGCTGGTCCTCACTGCCTCCGGGAACCCCTGCAAATGTCCCACACCTTTTGGACCTCTCTGCTTTCCTGTGAACTCCATCCTCAAAACCACCGTTTTTCACTTCGGCAGCCTCCGGAGCAAAAAACGCAAACGTTCAACCGCTGCTCCCACAGCAAAGGCCCCAGCGGGGAAAAGTCATGCTGGTCCTCACTGCCTCCGGGAACCCCTTCAAATGCCCCACACCTTTTGGAACTCTCTGCTTTCCTGTGGACTCTACCCTCAAAACCACCGTTTTTCACTCTCGGCAGCCTCCGGAGCAAAAAACGCAAAAGTCCAGCCGCTGCTCCCACAGCAAAGGCCCCAGCAGGGACAAGTCATGCTGGTCCTCACTGCCTCCGGGAACCCCTTCAAATGCCCCACACCTTTTGGACCTCTCTGCTTTCCTGTGGAATCCATCCTCAAAATCACCGTTTCTCACTCTCAGCAGCCTCCGGAGCAAAAAACTCAAACATCCAGCCGCTGCACCCACAGCAAATGCCCAGCGGGGAAAAGTCATGCTGGTCCTCACTGCCTCCGGGAACCCCTTCAAATGCCCCACACCTTTTGGAACTCTCTGCTTTCCTGTGGACTCTACCCTCAAAACCACCGTTTTTCACTCTCGGCAGCCTCCGGAGCAAAAAATGCAAACGTCCAGCCGCTGCTCCCACAGCAAAGGCCCCAGCAGGGACAAGTCATGCTGGTCCTCACTGCCTCCGGGAACCCCTTCAAATGCCCCACACCTTTTGGACCTCTCTGCTTTCCTGTGGAATCCATCCTCAAAATCACCGTTTCTCACTCTCAGCAGCCTCCGGAGCAAAAAACTCAAACATCCAGCCGCTGCACCCACAGCAAATGCCCAGCGGGGAAAAGTCATGCTGGTCCTCACTGCCTCCGGGAACCCCTTCAAATGCCCCACACCTTTTAGACCTCTCTGCTTTCCTGTGGAATCCATCCTCAAAACCACCGTTATTAACCCTCGGCAGCCTCCGGAGCAAAAAACGCAAACGTCCAGCCGCTGCTCCCACAGCAAAGGCCCCAGCGGGGGAAAGTCATGCTGGTCCTCACTGCCTCCAGGAACCCCTGCAAATGCCCCACACCTTTTGCACCTCTCTGCTTTCCTGTGGACTCCATCCTCAAAACCACCGTTTTTCACTCTCGGCATCCGCCGGAGCAAAAAACGCAAACGTCCAGCCGCTGCTCCCACAGCAAAGGCCCCAGCAGGGAAAAGTCATGCTGGTCCTCACTGCCTCCAGGACCCCTTCAAATGCCCCACACCTTTTGGACCTCTCTGCTTTCCTGTGGAATCCATCCTCAAAACCACCGTTTTTCACTCTCGGCAGCCTCCGGTGCAAAAAACGCAAACGTCCAGCTGCTGCTCCCACAGCAAAGGCCCCAGCGGGGAAAAGTCATGCTGGTCCTCACTGCCTCCGGGAACCCCTTCAAATGCCCCACACCTTTTGGACCTCTCTGTTTTTCTGTGGAATCCATCCTCAAAACCACCGTTTTTAACCCTCGGCAGACTCCGGAGCATAAAACGCAAACATCCAGCCGCTGCTCCCACAGCAAAGCCCCAGCGGGTAAAAGTCATGCTGGTCCTCACTGCCTCCGGGAACCCCTTCAAATGCCCCACACCTTTTGCACCTCTCTGCTTTCCTGTGGACTCCATCCTCAAAACCACCGTTTTTATACCCTCCGTAGTCTCTGTAGCAAAAAACGCAAACGTCCAGCCGCTGCTCCCACAGCAAAGGTTCCAAGGCTGAAAAGTCATGCTGGTCCTCACTGCCTCCGGGAACCCCTTCAAATGCCCCAAACCTTTTGGACCTCTCTGTTTTCCTGTGGACTCCATCCTCAAAACCACTGTTTTTCACTCTCGGCAGCCTCCGGAGCAAAAAACGCAAATGTCCAGCCGCTGCTCCCACAGCAAAGGCCCCAGCGGGTAAAAGTCATGCTGGTCCTCACTGCCTCCGGGAACCCCTTCAAATGCCCCACACCTTTTGGACCTCTCTGCTTTCCTGTGGAATCCATCCTCAAAACCACTGTTTTTAACCCTCTGTATTCTCTGTATGAAAAAACGCAAACGTCCAGCCGCTGCTGCCACAGCAAAGGCCCCAGCGGGGAAAAGTCATGCTGGTCCTCACTGCCTCCGGGAACCCCTTCAAATGCCCCACACCTTTTGGACCTCTCTGTTTTCCTGTGGACTCCATCCTCAAAACCACCGTTTTTCACTCTCGGCAGCCTCCGGAGCAAAAAACGCAAACGTCCAGCCGCTGCTTCCACAGCAAACGTTCCAAGGCAGAAAAGTCATGCTGGTCCTCACTGCCTCCGGGAACCCCTTCAAATGCCCCACACCTTTTGGACCTCTCTGCTTTCCTGTGGACTCCATCCTCAAAACCACCGTTTTTCACTCTCGGCAGCCTCCGGAGCAAAAAACGCAAACGTCCAGCCGCTGCTCCCACAGCAAAGGCCCCAGCGGGGAAAAGTCATGCTGGTCCTCACTGCCTCCGAAAACCCCTTCAAATACCCCACACCTTTTGGACCTCTCTGCTTTCCTGTGAACTCCATCCCCAAAACCACCGTTTTTCACTCTCGACGTCCGCCGGAGCAAAAAACGCAAACGTCCAGCCGCTGCTCCCACAGCAAAGGTTACAAGGCGGAAAAGTCATGCTGGTCCTCACTGCCTCCGGGAACCCCTTCAAATGCCCCACACCTTTTGGACCTCTCTGTTTTCCTGTGGACTCCATCCTCAAAACCAATGTTTTTCACTCTCGGCAGCCTCCGGAGCAAAAAACGCAAACGTCCAGCCGCTGCTACCACAGCAAAGGCCCCAGCGGGGAAAAGTCATGCTGGTCCTCACTGCCTCCGGGAACCCTTTCAAATGCCCCACACCTTTTGGAACTCTCTGCTTTCCTGTGGACTCCATCCTCAAAACCACCGTTTTTCACTCTCGGCAGCCTCCGGAGCAAAAAACGCAAAAGTCCAGCCACTGCTCCCACAGCAAAGGCCCCAGTGGGGACAAGTCATGCTGGTCCTCACTGCCTCCAGGAACCCCTTCAAATGCCCCACACCTTTTGGACCTCTCTGCTTTCCTGTGGAATCCATCCTCAAAACCACCGTTTTTAACCCTCAGTAGTCTCTGTAGCAAAAAACGCAAACTTCCAGCCGCTGCTACCACAGCAAAGCCCCAGCGGGGAAAAGTAATGCTGGTCCTCACTGCCTCCGGGAACCCCTTCAAATGCCCCACACCTTTTGGACCTCTCTGCTTTCCTGTGGACTCCATCCTCAAAACCACCGTTATTAACCCTCGGCAGCCTCAGGAGCAAAAAACGCAAACGTCCAGCCGCTGCTCCCACAGCAAAGGCCCCAGCGGGGAAAAGTCATGCTGGTCCTCACTGCCTCCGGGAACCCCTTCAAATGCCCCACACCTTTTGCACCTCTCTGCTTTCCTGTGGAATCCATCCTCAAAACCACGTTTTTTTATTCTCGGCAGTATCCGGAGCAAAAAATGCAAACGTCTAGCCGCTGCTCTCACATCAAAGGTTCTAAGGAAATAAAGTGATGCTGGTCCTCACTGCCTCCGGGAACCCTTCAAATGCCCCACACCATTGGGCCCTCTCTGCTTTCCAGTGGACTCCATCCTCAAAACCACCGTTTTTCACTCTCGGCAGCCTCCGGAGCAAAAAAAGCAAATGTCCAGCAGCTACTCCCACAGCAAAGGCCCCAGCGGGGAAAAGTCATGCTGGTCCTCACTGCCTCCGGGAACCCCTTCAAATGCCCCACACCTTTTGGACCTCTCTGCTTTCCTGTGGACTCCATCCTCAAAACCACCGTTTTGCACTCTCGGCATCCGCCGGAGCAAAAAACGCAAACGTCCAGCCGCTGCTCCCACAGCAAAGGTTCCAAGGCGGAAAAGTCATGCTGGTCCTCACTGCCTGCGGGAACCCCTTCAAATGCCCCACACCTTTTGGACCTCTCTGCTTTCCTGTGGACTCCATCCTCAAAACCACCGTTTTTCACTCTCGGCAGCCTCCGGAGCAAAAAACGCAAACGTCCAGCCGCTGCACCCACAGCAAAGGCCCCAGCGGGGAAAAGTCATGCTGGTCCTCACTGCCTCCGGGAACCCCTTCAAATGCCCCACACCTTTTGGACCTCTCTGCTTTCCTGTGGAATCCATCCTCAAAACCACTGTTTTTAACCCTCTGTATTCTCTGTATGAAAAAACGCAAACGTCCAGCCGCTGCTGCCACAGCAAAGGCCCCAGCGGGGAAAAGTCATGCTGGTCCTCACTGCCTCCGGGAACCCCTTCAAATGCCCCACACCTTTTGGACCTCTCTGTTTTCCTGTGGACTCCATCCTCAAAACCACCGTTTTTCACTCTCGGCAGCCTCCGGAGCAAAAAACGCAAACGTCCAGCCGCTGCTTCCACAGCAAACGTTCCAAGGCAGAAAAGTCATGCTGGTCCTCACTGCCTCCGGGAACCCCTTCAAATGCCCCACACCTTTTGGACCTCTCTGCTTTCCTGTGGACTCCATCCTCAAAACCACCGTTTTTCACTCTCGGCAGCCTCCGGAGCAAAAAACGCAAACGTCCAGCCGCTGCTCCCACAGCAAAGGCCCCAGCGGGGAAAAGTCATGCTGGTCCTCACTGCCTCCGAAAACCCCTTCAAATACCCCACACCTTTTGGACCTCTCTGCTTTCCTGTGAACTCCATCCCCAAAACCACCGTTTTTCACTCTCGACGTCCGCCGGAGCAAAAAACGCAAACGTCCAGCCGCTGCTCCCACAGCAAAGGTTACAAGGCGGAAAAGTCATGCTGGTCCTCACTGCCTCCGGGAACCCCTTCAAATGCCCCACACCTTTTGGACCTCTCTGTTTTCCTGTGGACTCCATCCTCAAAACCAATGTTTTTCACTCTCGGCAGCCTCCGGAGCAAAAAACGCAAACGTCCAGCCGCTGCTACCACAGCAAAGGCCCCAGCGGGGAAAAGTCATGCTGGTCCTCACTGCCTCCGGGAACCCTTTCAAATGCCCCACACCTTTTGGAACTCTCTGCTTTCCTGTGGACTCCATCCTCAAAACCACCGTTTTTCACTCTCGGCAGCCTCCGGAGCAAAAAACGCAAAAGTCCAGCCACTGCTCCCACAGCAAAGGCCCCAGTGGGGACAAGTCATGCTGGTCCTCACTGCCTCCAGGAACCCCTTCAAATGCCCCACACCTTTTGGACCTCTCTGCTTTCCTGTGGAATCCATCCTCAAAACCACCGTTTTTAACCCTCAGTAGTCTCTGTAGCAAAAAACGCAAACTTCCAGCCGCTGCTACCACAGCAAAGCCCCAGCGGGGAAAAGTAATGCTGGTCCTCACTGCCTCCGGGAACCCCTTCAAATGCCCCACACCTTTTGGACCTCTCTGCTTTCCTGTGGACTCCATCCTCAAAACCACCGTTATTAACCCTCGGCAGCCTCAGGAGCAAAAAACGCAAACGTCCAGCCGCTGCTCCCACAGCAAAGGCCCCAGCGGGGAAAAGTCATGCTGGTCCTCACTGCCTCCGGGAACCCCTTCAAATGCCCCACACCTTTTGCACCTCTCTGCTTTCCTGTGGAATCCATCCTCAAAACCACGTTTTTTTATTCTCGGCAGTATCCGGAGCAAAAAATGCAAACGTCTAGCCGCTGCTCTCACATCAAAGGTTCTGAGGAAATAAAGTGATGCTGGTCCTCACTGCCTCCGGGAACCCTTCAAATGCCCCACACCATTGGGCCCTCTCTGCTTTCCAGTGGACTCCATCCTCAAAACCACCGTTTTTCACTCTCGGCAGCCTCCGGAGCAAAAAAAGCAAATGTCCAGCAGCTACTCCCACAGCAAAGGCCCCAGCGGGGAAAAGTCATGCTGGTCCTCACTGCCTCCGGGAACCCCTTCAAATGCCCCACACCTTTTGGACCTCTCTGCTTTCCTGTGGACTCCATCCTCAAAACCACCGTTTTGCACTCTCGGCATCCGCCGGAGCAAAAAACGCAAACGTCCAGCCGCTGCTCCCACAGCAAAGGTTCCAAGGCGGAAAAGTCATGCTGGTCCTCACTGCCTGCGGGAACCCCTTCAAATGCCCCACACCTTTTGGACCTCTCTGCTTTCCTGTGGACTCCATCCTCAAAACCACCGTTTTTCACTCTCGGCTTCCTCCGGAGCAAAAAATGCAAACGTCCAGCAACTGCTTCCACAGCAAAGGCCCCAGCGGGGAAAAGTCATGCTGGTCCTCACTGCCTCCGGGAACCCCTTCAAATGCTCCACAACTTTTGCACCTCTCTGCTTTCCTGTGGACTCCATCCTCAAAACCACCGTTTTTCACTCTCGGCAGCCTCCGGAGCAAAAAACGCAAACGTCCAGCCGCTGCTCCCACAGCAAAGGCCCCAGCAGGGAAAAGTCATGCTGGTCCTCACTGCCTCCAGGACCCCTTCAAATGCCCCACACCTTTTGGACCTCTCTGCTTTCCTGTGGAATCCATCCTCAAAACCACCGTTTTTCACTCTCGGCAGCCTCCGGTGCAAAAAACGCAAACGTCCAGCTGCTGCTCCCACAGCAAAGGCCCCAGCGGGGAAAAGTCATGCTGGTCCTCACTGCCTCCGGGAACCCCTTCAAATGCCCCACACCTTTTGCACCTCTCTGCTTTCCTGTGGAATCCATCCTCAAAACCACCGTTTTTAACCATCGGCAGCCTCCGGAGCATAAAACGCAAACGTCCAGCCGCTGCTCCCACAGCAAAGGCCCCAGCAGGGAAAAGTCATGCTGGTCCTCACTGCCTCCGGGAACCCCTTCAAATGCCCCACACCTTTTGGACCTCTCTGCTTTCCTGTGGAATCCATCCTCAAAACCACCGTTTTTAACCCTCGGCAGCCTCCGGAGCATAAAACGCAAATGTCCAGCCGCTGCTCCCACAGCAAAGCCCCAGTGGGTAAAAGTCATGCTGGTCATCACTGCCTCCGGGAACCCCTTCAAATGCCCCACACCTTTTGGACCTCTCCGCTTTCCTGTGGACTCCATCCTCAAAACGACCGTTTTTATACCCTCCGTAGTCTCTGTAGCAAAAAACGCAAACGTCCAGCCGCTGCTTCCACAGCAATGCCCAGCGCTGAAAAGTCATGAAGGTCCTCACTGCCTCTGGGAACCCCTTCAAATGCCCCCCACCTTTTGGACCTCTCTGCTTTCCTGTGGACTCCATCCTCAAAACCACCGTTATTAACCCTCGGTAGTCTCTGTAGCAAAAAACGCAGATGTCCAGCCGCTGCTCCCACAGCAAAGGCCCCAGCGGGGAAAAGTCATGCTGGTCCTCACTGCCTCCGGGAACCCCTTCAAATGCCCAACACCTTTTGGACCTCTCTGCTTTTCTGTGGAATCCATCCTCAAAACCACTGTTCTTAACCCTCTGTATTCTCTGTATCAAAAAACGCAAACGTCCAGCCGCTGCTCCCACAGCAAAGGCCCCAGCGGGGAAAAGTCATGCTGGTCCTCACTGCCTCCGGGAACCCCTTCAAATGCCCCACACCTTTTGGACCTCTCTGTTTTCCTGTGGAATCCATCCTCAAAACCACCGCTTTTAACCCTCGGTAGTCTCTGTAGCAAAAAACGCAAACGTCCAGCCGCTGCTCCCACAGCAAACGTTCCAAGGCAGAAAAGTCATGCTGGTCCTCACTGCCTCCGGGAACCCCTTCAAATGCCCCACACCTTTTGGACCTCTCTGTTTTCCTGTGGACTCCATCCTCAAAACCACCGTTTTTCACTCTCGGCAGCCTCCGGAGCAAAAAACGCAAACGTCCAGCCGCTGCTTCCACAGCAAAGGCCCCAGCAAGAAGAGTCATGCTGGTCTTCACTACCTCCAGGAACCCCTTCAAATGCCCCACACCTTTTGGACCTCTCTGCTTTCCTGTGGACTCCATCCTCAAAACCACCGTTTTTCACTCTCGGCAGCCTCCGGAGCAAAAAACGCAAACGTCCAGCCGCTGCTCCCACAGCAAAGGCCCCAGCGGGTAAAAGTCATGCTGGTCCTCACTGCCTCCAGGACCCCTTCAAATGCCCCACACCTTTTGGACCTCTCTGCTTTCCTGTGGAATCCATCCTCAAAACCACCGTTTTTCACTCTCGGCAGCCTCCAGTGCAAAAAACGCAAACGTCCAGCTGCTGCTCCCACAGCAAAGGCCCCAGCGGGGAAAAGTCATGCTGGTCCTCACTGCCTCTGGGAACCCTTTCAAATACCCCACACCTTTTGGACCTCTCTGCTTTCCTGTGAACTCCATCCCCAAAACCACCGTTTTTCACTCTCGGCGTCCGCCGGAGCAAAAAACGCAAAAGTCCAGCCGCTGCTCCCACAGCAAAGGTTACATGGCGGTAAAGTCATGCTGGTCCTCACTGCCTCCGGGAACCCCTTCAAATGCCCCACACCTTTTGGATCTGTCTGCTTTCCTGTGGATTCCATCCTCAAAACCACCGTTTTTCACTCTCGGCAGCCTCCGGAGCAAAAAACGCAAACGTCCAGCCGCTGCTCCCACAGCAAAGGCCCCAGCGGGTAAAAGTCATGCTGGTCCTCACTGCCTCCAGGACCCCTTCAAATGCCCCACACCTTTTGGACCTCTCTGCTTTCCGGTGGAATCCATCCTCAAAACCACCGTTTTTCACTCTCGGCAGCCTCCGGAGCAAAAAACGCAAACGTCCAGCTGCTGCTCCCACAGCAAAGGCCCCAGCGGGGAAAAGTCATGCTGGTCCTCACTGGCTCCGGGAACCCCTTCAAATGCCCCACACCTTTTGGACCTCTCTGCTTTCCTGTGGAATCCATCCTCAAAACCACCGTTTTTAACCCTCGGCATCCTCCGGAGCATAAAACGCGAATGTCCAGCGGCTGCTCCCACAGCAAAGCCCCAGTGGGTAAAAGTCATGCTGGTCCTCACTGCCTCCGGGAACCCCTTCAAATGCCCCACACCTTTTGGACCTCTCTGCTTTCCTGTGGAGTCCATCCTCAAAACCACCGTTTTTCACTCTCGGCAGCCTCCGGAGCAAAAAACGCAAACGTCCAACCGCTGCTCCCACAGCAAAGGCCCCAGCGGGGAAAAGTCATGCTGGTCCTCACTGCCTCCGGGAACCCCTTCAAATGCCCCACACCTTTTGGAACTCTCTGCTTTCCTGTGGACTCTACCCTCAAACCACCGTTTTTCACTCTCGGCAGCCTCCGGAGCAAAAAACGCAAAAGTCCAGCCGCTGCTCCCACAGCAAAGGCCCCAGCAGGGACAAGTCATGCTGGTCCTCACTGCCTCCGGGAACCCCTTCAAATGCCCCACACCTTTTGGACCTCTCTGCTTTCCTGTGGAATCCATCCTCAAAATCACCGTTTCTCACTCTCAGCAGCATCCGGAGCAAAAAACTCAAACATCCAGCCGCTGCACCCACAGCAAATGCCCAGCGGGGAAAAGTCATGCTGGTCCTCACTGCCTCCGGGAACACCTTCAAATGCCCCACACCTTTTAGACCTCTCTGCTTTCCTGTGGAATCCATCCTCAAAACCACCGATATTAACCCTCGGCAGCCTCCGGAGCAAAAAACGCAAACGTCCAGCCGCTGCTCCCACAGCAAAGGCCCCAGCGGGGGAAAGTCATGCTGGTCCTCACTGCCTCCGGGAACCCCTTCAAATACCCCACACCTTTTGGACCTCTCTGCTTTCCTGTGAACTCCATCCCCAAAACCACCGTTTTTAACTCTCGGCGTCCGCCGGAGCAAAAAACGCAAACGTCCAGCCGCTGCTCCCACAGCAAAGGTTACAAGGCGGTAAAGTCATGCTGGTCCTCACTGCCTCCGGGAACCCCTTCAAATGCCCCACACCTTTTGGATCTGTCTACTTTCATGTGGACTCCATCCTCAAAACCACCGTTTTTCACTCTCGGCAGCCTCCGGAGCAAAAAACGCAAACGTCCAGCCGCTGCTCCCACAGCAAAGGCCCCAGCGGGGAAAAGTCATGCTGGTCCTCACTGCCTCCGGGAACCCTTTCAAATGCCCCACACCTTTTGGACCTCTCTGCTTTCCTGTGTACTCCATCCTCAAAACCACCGTTTTTCACTCTCGGCAGCCTCCGGAGCAAAAAATGCAAACGTCCAACCGCTGCTCCCACAGCAAAGGCCCCAGCGGGTAAAAGTCATGCTGGTCCTCACTGCCTCCGGGAACCCCTTCAAATGCCCCACACCTTTTGAAACTCTCTGCTTTCCTGTGGACTCTACCCTCAAACCACCGTTTTTCACTCTCGGCAGCCTCCGGAGCAAAAAACGCAAAAGTCCAGCCGCTGCTCCCACAGCAAAGGCCCCAGCAGGGACAAGTCATGCTGGTCCTCACTGCCTCCGGGAACCCCTTCAAATGCCCCACACCTTTTGGACCTCTCTGCTTTCCTGTGGAATCCATCCTCAAAACCACCGTTTTTAACCCTCGGCAGCCTCCGGAGCATAAAACGCAAATGTCCAGCCGCTGCTCCCACAGCAAAGCCCCAGTGGGTAAAAGTCATGCTAGTCATCACTGCCTCCGGGAACCCCTTCAAATGCCCCACACCTTTTGGACCTCTCCGCTTTCCTGTGGACTCCATCCTCAAAACCACCGTTTTTATACCCTCCGTAGTCTCTGTAGCAAAAAACGCAAACGTCCAGCCGCTGCTCCCACAGCAAAGGTTCCAAGGCTGAAAAGTCATGCTGGTCCTCACTGCCTCTGGGAACCCCTTCAAATGCCCCCCACCTTTTGGACCTCTCTGCTTTCCTGTGGACTCCATCCTCAAAACCACCGTTATTAACCCTCGGTAGTCTCTGTAGCAAAAAACGCAGATGTCCAGCCGCTGCTCCCACAGCAAAGGCCCCAGCGGGGAAAAGTCATGCTGGTCCTCACTGCCTCCGGGAACCCCTTCAAATGAACCACACCTTTTGGACCTCTCTGCTTTTCTGTGGAATCCATCCTCAAAACCACTGTTCTTAACCCTCTGTATTCTCTGTATCAAAAAACGCAAACGTCCAGCCGCTGCTCCCACAGCAAAGGCCCCAGCGGGGAAAAGTCATGCTGGTCCTCACTGCCTCCGGGAACCCCTTCAAATGCCCCACACCTTTTGGACCTCTCTGTTTTCCTGTGGAATCCATCCTCAAAACCACCGTTTTTCACTCTCGGCTTCCTCCGGAGCAAAAAATGCAAACGTCCAGCAACTGCTTCCACAGCAAAGGCCCCAGCGGGGAAAAGTCATGCTGGTCCTCACTGCCTCCAGGACCCCTTCAAATGCCCCACACCTTTTGGACCTCTCTGCTTTCCTGTGGAATCCATCCTCAAAACCACCGTTTTTCACTCTCGGCAGCCTCCGTTGCAAAAAACGCAAACGTCCAGGTGCTGCTCCCACAGCAAAGGCCCGAGCGGGGAAAAGTCATGCTGGTCCTCACTGCCTCCGGGAACCCCTTCAAATGCCCCACACCTTTTGGACCTCTCTGTTTTCCTGTGGAATCCATCCTCAAAACCACCGCTTTTAACCCTCGGTAGTCTCTGTAGCAAAAAACGCAAACGTCCAGCCGCTGCTCCCACAGCAAACGTTCCAAGGCAGAAAAGTCATGCTGGTCCTCACTGCCTCCGGGAACCCCTTCAAATGACCCACACCTTTTGGACCTCTCTGCTTTCCTGTGGACTCCATCCTCAAAACCACCGTTTTTCACTCTCGGCAGCCTCCGGAGCAAAAAACGCAAATGTCCAGCCGCTGCTCCCACATCAAAGGCCCCAGCGGGTAAAAGTCATGCTGGTCCTCACTGCCTCCAGGAACCCCTTCAAATGCCCCACACCTTTTGGACCTCTCTGCTTTCCTGTGGAATCCATCCTCAAAACCACCGTTTTTCACTCTCGGCAGCCTCCGGAGCAAAAAACGCAAACGTCCAGCCTCTGGTCCCACAGCAAAGGTTCCAAGGCGGAAAAGTCATGCTGGTCCTCACTGCCTCTGGGAACCCCTTCAAATGCCCCACACCTTTTGGACCTCTCTGCTTTCCTGTGGACTCCATCCTCAAAACCACCGTTTTTCACTCTCGGCAGCCTCCGGAGCAAAAAACGCAAACGTCCAGCCGCTGCACCCACAGCAAAGGCCCCAGCGGGGAAAAGTCATGCTGGTCTTCACTACCTCCAGGAACCCCTTCAAATGCCCCACACCTTTTGGACCTCTCTGCTTTCCTGTGGACTCCATCCTCAAAACCACCGTTTTTCACTCTCGGCAGCCTCCGGAGCAAAAAACGCAAACGTCCAGCTGCTGCTCCCACAGCAAAGGCCCCAGCGGGGAAAAGTCATGCTGGTCCTCACTGCCTCCGGGAACCCCTTCATATGCCCCACACCTTTTGGATCTGTCTGCTTTCATGTGGACTCCATCCTCAAAACCACCGTTTTTCACTCTCGGCAGCCTCCGGAGCAAAAAACGCAAACGTTCAGCCGCTGCTCCCACAGCAAAGGCCCCAGCGGGGAAAAGTCATGCTGGTCCTCACTGCCTCCGGGAACCCCTTCAAATGCCCCACACCTTTTGGACCTCTCTGCTTTCCTGTGGAATCCATCCTCAAAATCACCGTTTCTCACTCTCAGCAGCCTCCGGAGCAAAAAACTCAAACATCCAGCCGCTGCACCCACAGCAAATGCCCAGCGGGGAAAAGTCATGCTGGTCCTCACTGCCTCCGGGAACCCCTTCAAATGCCCCACACCTTTTGGACCTCTCTGCTTTCCTGTGGACTCCATCCTCAAAACCACCGTTTTTCACTCTCGGCATCCGCCGGAGCAAAAAACGCAAACGTCCAGCCGCTGCTCCCACAGCAAAGGTTCCAAGGCGGAAAAGTCATGCTGGTCCTCACTGCCTCCGGGAACCCCTTCAAATGCCCCACACCTTTTGGACCTCTCTGTTTTCCTGTGGACTCCATCCTCAAAACCACCGTTTTTCACTCTCGGCTTCCTCCGGAGCAAAAAATGCAAACGTCCAGCAACTGCTTCCACAGCAAAGGCCCCAGCGGGGAAAAGTCATGCTGGTCCTCACTGCCTCCAGGACCCCTTCAAATGCCCCACACCTTTTGGACCTCTCTGCTTTCCTGTGGAATCCATCCTCAAAACCACCGTTTTTCACTCTCGGCAGCCTCTGGTGCAAAAAACGCAAACGTCCAGCTGCTGCTCCCACAGCAAAGGCCCCAGCGGGGAAAAGTCATGCTGGTCCTCACTGCCTCCGGGAACCTCTTCAAATGCCCCACACCTTTTGGACCTCTCTGTTTTCCTGTGGAATCCATCCTCAAAACCACCGCTTTTAACCCTCGGTAGTCTCTGTAGCAAAAAACGCAAACGTCCAGCCGCTGCTCCCACAGCAAACGTTCCAAGGCAGAAAAGTCATGCTGGTCCTCACTGCCTCCGGGAACCCCTTCAAATGCCCCACACCTTTTGGACCTCTCTGTTTTCCTGTGGACTCCATGCTCAAAACCACCGTTTTTCACTCTCGGCAGCCTCCGGAGCAAAAAACGCAAACGTCCAGCCGCTGCTTCCACAGCAAAGGCCCCAGCAAGAAAAGTCATCCTGGTCTTCACTACCTCCAGGAACCCCTTCAAATGCCCCACACCTTTTGGACCTCTCTGCTTTCCTGTGGACTCCATCCTCAAAACCACCGTTTTTCACTCTCGGCAGCCTCCGTAGCAAAAAACGCAAACGTCCAGCCGCTGCTCCCACAGCAAAGGCCCCAGCGGGGAAAAGTCATGCTGGTCCTCACTGCCTCCGGGAACCCCTTCATATGCCCCACACCTTTTCGATCTGTCTGCTTTCATGTGGACTCCATCCTCAAAACCACCGTTTTTCACTCTTGGCAGCCTCCGGAGCAAAAAACGCAAATGTCCTACCGCTGCTCCCACAGCAAAGGCCCCAGCGGGGAAAAGTCATGCTGGTCCTCACTGCCTCCGGGAACCCTTTCAAATACCCCACACCTTTTGGACCTCTCTGCTTTCCTGTGAACTCCATCCCCAAATCCACCGTTTTTCACTCTCGGCGTCCGCCGGAGCAAAAAACGCAAACGTCCAGCCGCTGCTCCCACAGCAAAGGTTACAAGGCGGTAAAGTCATGCTGGTCCTCACTGCCTCCGGGAACCCCTTCATATGCCCCACACCTTTTGGATCTGTCTGCTTTCATGTGGACTCCATCCTCAAAACCACCGTTTTTCACTCTCGGCAGCCTCCGGAGCATAAAATGCAAACGTCCAGCCGCTGCTCCCACAGCAAAGGCCCCAGCGGGGAAAAGTCATGCTGGTCCTCACTGCCTCCGGGAACCCCTTCAAATGTCCCACACCTTTTGGACCTCTCTGCTTTCCTGTGAACTCCATCCTCAAAACCACCGTTTTTCACTTCGGCAGCCTCCGGAGCAAAAAACGCAAACGTTCAACCGCTGCTCCCACAGCAAAGGCCCCAGCGGGGAAAAGTCATGCTGGTCCTCACTGCCTCCGGGAACCCCTTCAAATGCCCCACACCTTTTGGAACTCTCTGCTTTCCTGTGGACTCTACCCTCAAAACCACCGTTTTTCACTCTCGGCAGCCTCCGGAGCAAAAAACGCAAAAGTCCAGCCGCTGCTCCCACAGCAAAGGCCCCAGCAGGGACAAGTCATGCTGGTCCTCACTGCCTCCGGGAACCCCTTCAAATGCCCCACACCTTTTGGACCTCTCTGCTTTCCTGTGGAATCCATCCTCAAAATCACCGTTTCTCACTCTCAGCAGCCTCCGGAGCAAAAAACTCAAACATCCAGCCGCTGCACCCACAGCAAATGCCCAGCGGGGAAAAGTCATGCTGGTCCTCACTGCCTCCGGGAACCCCTTCAAATGCCCCACACCTTTTGGAACTCTCTGCTTTCCTGTGGACTCTACCCTCAAAACCACCGTTTTTCACTCTCGGCAGCCTCCGGAGCAAAAAATGCAAACGTCCAGCCGCTGCTCCCACAGCAAAGGCCCCAGCAGGGACAAGTCATGCTGGTCCTCACTGCCTCCGGGAACCCCTTCAAATGCCCCACACCTTTTGGACCTCTCTGCTTTCCTGTGGAATCCATCCTCAAAATCACCGTTTCTCACTCTCAGCAGCCTCCGGAGCAAAAAACTCAAACATCCAGCCGCTGCACCCACAGCAAATGCCCAGCGGGGAAAAGTCATGCTGGTCCTCACTGCCTCCGGGAACCCCTTCAAATGCCCCACACCTTTTGGAACTCTCTGCTTTCCTGTGGACTCTACCCTCAAAACCACCGTTTTTCACTCTCGGCAGCCTCCGGAGCAAAAAATGCAAACGTCCAGCCGCTGCTCCCACAGCAAAGGCCCCAGCGGGGGAAAGTCATGCTGGTCCTCACTGCCTCCAGGAACCCCTGCAAATGCCCCACACCTTTTGCACCTCTCTGCTTTCCTGTGGACTCCATCCTCAAAACCACCGTTTTTCACTCTCGGCATCCGCCGGAGCAAAAAACGCAAACGTCCAGCCGCTGCTCCCACAGCAAACGTTCCAAGGCGGAAAAGTCATGCTGGTCCTCACTGCCTCCGGGAACCCCTTCAAATGCCCCACACCTTTTGGACCTCTCTGTTTTCCTGAGGACTCCATCCTCAAAAACACCGTTTTTCACTCTCGGCTTCCTCCGGAGCAAAAAATGCAAACGTCCAGCAACTGCTTCCACAGCAAAGGCCCCAGCGGGGAAAAGTCATGCTGGTCCTCACTGCCTCCGGGAACCCCTTCAAATGCTCCACACCTTTTGCACCTCTCTGCTTTCCTGTGGACTCCATCCTCAAAAGCACCGTTTTTCACTCTCGGCAGCCTCCGGAGCAAAAAACGCAAACGTCCAGCCGCTGCTCCCACAGCAAAGGCCCCAGCAGGGAAAAGTCATGCTGGTCCTCACTGCCTCCAGGACCCCTTCAAATGCCCCACACCTTTTGGACCTCTCTGCTTTCCTGTGGAATCCATCCTCAAAACCACCGTTTTTCACTCTCGGCAGCCTCCGGTGCAAAAAACGCAAACGTCCAGCTGCTGCTCCCACAGCAAAGGCCCCAGCGGGGAAAAGTCATGCTGGTCCTCACTGCCTCCAGGAACCCCTTCAAATGCCCCACACCTTTTGGACCTCTCTGTTTTCCTGTGGAATCCATCCTCAAAACCACCGTTTTTAACCCTCGGCAGCCTCCGGAGCATAAAACGCAAACATCCAGCCGCTGCACCCACAGCAAATGCCCAGCGGGGAAAAGTCATGCTGGTCCTCACTGCCTCCGGGAACCCCTTCAAATGCCCCACACCTTTTAGACCTCTCTGCTTTCCTGTGGAATCCATCCTCAAAACCACCGTTATTAACCCTCGGCAGCCTCCGGAGCAAAAAACGCAAACGTCCAGCCGCTGCTCCCACAGCAAAGGCCCCAGCGGGGGAAAGTCATGCTGGTCCTCACTGCCTCCAGGAACCCCTGCAAATGCCCCACACCTTTTGCACCTCTCTGCTTTCCTGTGGACTCCATCCTCAAAACCACCGTTTTTCACTCTCGGCATCCGCCGGAGCAAAAAACGCAAACGTCCAGCCGCTGCTCCCACAGCAAACGTTCCAAGGCGGAAAAGTCATGCTGGTCCTCACTGCCTCCGGGAACCCCTTCAAATGCCCCACACCTTTTGGACCTCTCTGTTTTCCTGAGGACTCCATCCTCAAAAACACCGTTTTTCACTCTCGGCTTCCTCCGGAGCAAAAAATGCAAACGTCCAGCAACTGCTTCCACAGCAAAGGCCCCAGCGGGGAAAAGTCATGCTGGTCCTCACTGCCTCCGGGAACCCCTTCAAATGCTCCACACCTTTTGCACCTCTCTGCTTTCCTGTGGACTCCATCCTCAAAAGCACCGTTTTTCACTCTCGGCAGCCTCCGGAGCAAAAAACGCAAACGTCCAGCCGCTGCTCCCACAGCAAAGGCCCCAGCAGGGAAAAGTCATGCTGGTCCTCACTGCCTCCAGGACCCCTTCAAATGCCCCACACCTTTTGGACCTCTCTGCTTTCCTGTGGAATCCATCCTCAAAACCACCGTTTTTCACTCTCGGCAGCCTCCGGTGCAAAAAACGCAAACGTCCAGCTGCTGCTCCCACAGCAAAGGCCCCAGCGGGGAAAAGTCATGCTGGTCCTCACTGCCTCCGGGAACCCCTTCAAATGCCCCACACCTTTTGGACCTCTCTGTTTTCCTGTGGAATCCATCCTCAAAACCACCGTTTTTAACCCTCGGCAGCCTCCGGAGCATAAAACGCAAACATCCAGCCGCTGCTCCCACAGCAAAGCCCCAGCGGGTAAAAGTCATGCTGGTCCTCACTGCCTCCGGGAACCCCTTCAAATGCCCCACACCTTTTGCACCTCTCTGCTTTCCTGTGGACTCCATCCTCAAAACCACCGTTTTTATACCCTCCGTAGTCTCTGTAGCAAAAAACGCAAACGTCCAGCCGCTGCTCCCACAGCAAAGGTTCCAAGGCTGAAAAGTCATGCTGGTCCTCACTGCCTCTGGGAACCCCTTCAAATGCCCCACACCTTTTGGACCTCTCTGCTTTCCTGTGGACTCCATCCTCAAAACCACCGTTATTAACCCTCGGTAGTCTCTGTAGCAAAAAACGCAGATGTCCAGCCGCTGCTCCCACAGCAAAGGCCCCAGCGGGGAAAAGTCATGCTGGTCCTCACTGCCTCCGGGAACCCCTTCAAATGCCCAACACCTTTTGGACCTCTCTGCTTTTCTGTGGAATCCATCCTCAAAACCACTGTTTTTAACCCTCTGTATTCTCTGTATCAAAAAACGCAAACGTCCAGCCGCTGCTCCCACAGCAAAGGCCCCAGCGGGGAAAAGTCATGCTGGTCCTCACTGCCTCCGGGAACCCCTTCAAATGCCCCACACCTTTTGGACCTCTCTGTTTTCCTGTGGAATCCATCCTCAAAACCACCGCTTTTAACCCTCGGTAGTCTCTGTAGCAAAAAACGCAAACGTCCAGCCGCTGCTCCCACAGCAAACGTTCCAAGGCAGAAAAGTCATGCTGGTCCTCACTGCCTCCGGGAACCCCTTCAAATGCCCCACACCTTTTGGACCTCTCTGTTTTCCTGTGGACTCCATCCTCAAAACCACTGTTTTTCACTCTCGGCAGCCTCCGGAGCAAAAAACGCAAATGTCCAGCCGCTGCTCCCACAGCAAAGGCCCCAGCGGGTAAAAGTCATGCTGGTCCTCACTGCCTCCGGGAACCCCTTCAAATGCCCCACACCTTTTGGACCTCTCTGCTTTCCTGTGGAATCCATCCTCAAAACCACTGTTTTTAACCCTCTGTATTCTCTGTATGAAAAAACGCAAACGTCCAGCCGCTGCTGCCACAGCAAAGGCCCCAGCGGGGAAAAGTCATGCTGGTCCTCACTGCCTCCGGGAACCCCTTCAAATGCCCCACACCTTTTGGACCTCTCTGTTTTCCTGTGGACTCCATCCTCAAAACCACCGTTTTTCACTCTCGGCAGCCTCCGGAGCAAAAAACGCAAACGTCCAGCCGCTGCTTCCACAGCAAACGTTCCAAGGCAGAAAAGTCATGCTGGTCCTCACTGCCTCCGGGAACCCCTTCAAATGCCCCACACCTTTTGGACCTCTCTGCTTTCCTGTGGACTCCATCCTCAAAACCACCGTTTTGCACTCTCGGCATCCGCCGGAGCAAAAAACGCAAACGTCCAGCCGCTGCTCCCACAGCAAAGGTTCCAAGGCGGAAAAGTCATGCTGGTCCTCACTGCCTGCGGGAACCCCTTCAAATGCCCCACACCTTTTGGACCTCTCTGTTTTCCTGTGGACTCCATCCTCAAAACCACCGTTTTTCACTCTCGGCTTCCTCCGGAGCAAAAAATGCAAACGTCCAGCAACTGCTTCCACAGCAAAGGCCCCAGCGGGGAAAAGTCATGCTGGTCCTCACTGCCTCCGGGAACCCCTTCAAATGCTCCACAACTTTTGCACCTCTCTGCTTTCCTGTGGACTCCATCCTCAAAACCACCGTTTTTCACTCTCGGCAGCCTCCGGAGCAAAAAACGCAAACGTCCAGCCGCTGCTCCCACAGCAAAGACCCCAGCAGGGAAAAGTCATGCTGGTCCTCACTGCCTCCAGGACCCCTTCAAATGCCCCACACCTTTTGGACCTCTCTGCTTTCCTGTGGAATCCATCCTCAAAACCACCGTTTTGCACTCTCGGCAGCCTCCGGTGCAAAAAACGCAAACGTCCAGCTGCTGCTCCCACAGCAAAGGCCCCAGCGGGGAAAAGTCATGCTGGTCCTCACTGCCTCCGGGAACCCCTTCAAATGCCCCACACCTTTTGGACCTCTCTGCTTTCCTGTGGAATCCATCCTCAAAACCACCGTTTTTAACCATCGGCAGCCTCCGGAGCATAAAACGCAAACGTCCAGCCGCTGCTCCCACAGCAAAGGCCCCAGCAGGGAAAAGTCATGCTGGTCCTCACTGCCTCCGGGAACCCCTTCAAATGCCCCACACCTTTTGGACCTCTCTGCTTTCCTGTGGAATCCATCCTCAAAACCACCGTTTTTAACCCTCGGCAGCCTCCGGAGCATAAAACGCAAATGTCCAGCCGCTGCTCCCACAGCAAAGCCCCAGTGGGTAAAAGTCATGCTGGTCATCACTGCCTCCGGGAACCCCTTCAAATGCCCCACACCTTTTGGACCTCTCCGCTTTCCTGTGGACTCCATCCTCAAAACCACCGTTTTTATACCCTCCGTAGTCTCTGTAGCAAAAAACGCAAACGTCCAGCCGCTGCTTCCACAGCAATGCCCAGCGCTGAAAAGTCATGAAGGTCCTCACTGCCTCTGGGAACCCCTTCAAATGCCCCCCACCTTTTGGACCTCTCTGCTTTCCTGTGGACTCCATCCTCAAAACCACTGTTATTAACCCTCGGTAGTCTCTGTAGCAAAAAACGCAGATGTCCAGCCGCTGCTCCCACAGCAAAGGCCCCAGCGGGGAAAAGTCATGCTGGTCCTCACTGCCTCCGGGAACCCCTTCAAATGCCCAACACCTTTTGGACCTCTCTGCTTTTCTGTGGAATCCATCCTCAAAACCACTGTTCTTAACCCTCTGTATTCTCTGTATCAAAAAACGCAAACGTCCAGCCGCTGCTCCCACAGCAAAGGCCCCAGCGGGGAAAAGTCATGCTGGTCCTCACTGCCTCCGGGAACCCCTTCAAATGCCCCACACCTTTTGGACCTCTCTGTTTTCCTGTGGAATCCATCCTCAAAACCACCGCTTTTAACCCTCGGTAGTCTCTGTAGCAAAAAACGCAAACGTCCAGCCGCTGCTCCGACAGCAAACGTTCCAAGGCAGAAAAGTCATGCTGGTCCTCACTGCCTCCGGGAACCCCTTCAAATGCCCCACACCTTTTGGACCTCTCTGTTTTCCTGTGGACTCCATCCTCAAAACCACCGTTTTTCACTCTCGGCAGCCTCCGGAGCAAAAAACGCAAACGTCCAGCCGCTGCTTCCACAGCAAAGGCCCCAGCAAGAAGAGTCATGCTGGTCTTCACTACCTCCAGGAACCCCTTCAAATGCCCCACACCTTTTGGACCTCTCTGCTTTCCTGTGGACTCCATCCTCAAAACCACCGTTTTTCACTCTCGGCAGCCTCCGGAGCAAAAAACGCAAACGTCCAGCCGCTGCTCCCACAGCAAAGGCCCCAGCGGGTAAAAGTCATGCTGGTCCTCACTGCCTCCAGGACCCCTTCAAATGCCCCACACCTTTTGGACCTCTCTGCTTTCCTGTGGAATCCATCCTCAAAACCACCGTTTTTCACTCTCGGCAGCCTCCAGTGCAAAAAACGCAAACGTCCAGCTGCTGCTCCCACAGCAAAGGCCCCAGCGGGGAAAAGTCATGCTGGTCCTCACTGCCTCCGGGAACCCTTTCAAATACCCCACACCTTTTGGACCTCTCTGCTTTCCTGTGAACTCCATCCCCAAAACCACCGTTTTTCACTCTCGGCGTCCGCCGGAGCAAAAAACGCAAAAGTCCAGCCGCTGCTCCCACAGCAAAGGTTACAAGGCGGTAAAGTCATGCTGGTCCTCACTGCCTCCGGGAACCCCTTCAAATGCCCCACACCTTTTGGATCTGTCTGCTTTCCTGTGGATTCCATCCTCAAAACCACCGTTTTTCACTCTCGGCAGCCTCCGGAGCAAAAAACGCAAACGTCCAGCCGCTGCTCCCACAGCAAAGGCCCCAGCGGGTAAAAGTCATGCTGGTCCTCACTGCCTCCAGGACCCCTTCAAATGCCCCACACCTTTTGGACCTCTCTGCTTTCCGGTGGAATCCATCCTCAAAACCACCGTTTTTCACTCTCGGCAGCCTCCGGAGCAAAAAACGCAAACGTCCAGCTGCTGCTCCCACAGCAAAGGCCCCAGCGGGGAAAAGTCATGCTGGTCCTCACTGGCTCCGGGAACCCCTTCAAATGCCCCACACCTTTTGGACCTCTCTGCTTTCCTGTGGAATCCATCCTCAAAACCACCGTTTTTATCCCTCGGCATCCTCCGGAGCATAAAACGCTAATGTCCAGCGGCTGCTCCCACAGCAAAGCCCCAGTGGGTAAAAGTCATGCTGGTCCTCACTGCCTCCGGGAACCCCTTCAAATGCCCCACACCTTTTGGACCTCTCTGCTTTCCTGTGGAGTCCATCCTCAAAACCACCGTTTTTATACCCTCCGTAGTCTCTGTAGCAAAAAACGCAAACGTCCAGCCGCTGCTCCCACAGCAAAGGTTCCAAGGCTGAAAAGTCATGCTGGTCCTCACTGCCTCTGGGAACCCCTTCAAATGCCCCCCACCTTTTGGACCTCTCTGCTTTCGTGTGGACTCCATCCTCAAAACCACCGTTATTAACCCTCGGTAGTCTCTGTAGCAAAAAACGCAGATGTCCAGCCGCTGCTCCCACAGCAAAGGCCCCAGCGGGGAAAAGTCATGCTGGTCCTCACTGCCTCCGGGAACCCCTTCAAATGCCCAACACCTTTTGGACCTCTCTGCTTTTCTGTGGAATCCATCCTCAAAACCACTGTTCTTAACCCTCTGTATTCTCTGTATCAAAAAACGCAAACGTCCAGCCGCTGCTCCCACAGCAAAGGCCCCAGCGGGGAAAAGTCATGCTGGTCCTCACTGCCTTCGGGAACCCCTTCAAATGCCCCACACCTTTTGGACCTCTCTGTTTTCCTGTGGAATCCATCCTCAAAACCACCGCTTTTAACCCTCGGTAGTCTCTGTAGCAAAAAATGCAAACGTCCAGCCGCTGCTCCCACAGCAAACGTTCCAAGGCAGAAAAGTCATGCTGGTCCTCACTGCCTCCGGGAACCCCTTCAAATGCCCCACACCTTTTGGACCTCTCTGTTTTCCTGTGGACTCCATCCTCAAAACCACCGTTTTTCACTCTCGGCAGCCTCCGGAGCAAAAAACGCAAACGTCCAGCCGCTGCTTCCACAGCAAAGGCCCCAGCAAGAAAAGTCATGCTGGTCTTCACTACCTCCAGGAACCCCTTCAAATGCCCCACACCTTTTGGACCTCTCTGCTTTCCTGTGGACTCCATCCTCAAAACCACCGTTTTTCACTCTCGGCAGCCTCCGGAGCAAAAAACGCAAACGTCCAGCCGCTGATCCCACAGCAAAGGCCCCAGCGGGGAAAAGTCATGCTGGTCCTCACTGCCTCCGGGAACCCCTTCATATGCCCCACACCTTTTGGACCTGTCTGCTTTCATGTGGACTCCATCCTCAAAACCACCGTTTTTCACTCTTGGCAACCTCCGGAGCAAAAAACGCAAACGTCCAGCCGCTGCTACCACAGCAAAGGCCCCAGCGGGGAAAAGTCATGCTGGTCCTCACTGCCTCCGGGAACCCCTTCAAATACCCCACACCTTTTGGACCTCTCTGCTTTCCTGTGAACTCCATCCCCAAAACCACCGTTTTTAACTCTCGGCGTCCGCCGGAGCAAAAAACGCAAAAGTCCAGCCGCTGCTCCCACAGCAAAGGTTACAAGGCGGTAAAGTCATGCTGGTCCTCACTGCCTCCGGGAACCCCTTCAAATGCCCCACACCTTTTGGATCTGTCTACTTTCATGTGGACTCCATCCTCAAAACCACCGTTTTTCACTCTCGGCAGCCTCCGGAGCAAAAAACGCAAACGTCCAGCCGCTGCTCCCACAGCAAAGGCCCCAGCGGGGAAAAGTCATGCTGGTCCTCACTGCCTCCGGGAACCCTTTCAAATGTCCCACACCTTTTGGACCTCTCTGCTTTCCTGTGTACTCCATCCTCAAAACCACCGTTTTTCACTCTCGGCAGCCTCCGGAGCAAAAAACGCAAACGTCCAACCGCTGCTCCCACAGCAAAGGCCCCAGCGGGGAAAAGTCATGCTGGTCCTCACTGCCTCCGGGAACCCCTTCAAATGCCCCACACCTTTTGGAACTCTCTGCTTTCCTGTGGACTCTACCCTCAAACCACCGTTTTTCACTCTCGGCAGCCTCCGGAGCAAAAAACGCAAAAGTCCAGCCGCTGCTCCCACAGCAAAGGCCCCAGCAGGGACAAGTCATGCTGGTCCTCACTGCCTCCGGGAACCCCTTCAAATGCCCCACACCTTTTGGACCTCTCTGCTTTCCTGTGGAATCCATCCTCAAAATCACCGTTTCTCACTCTCAGCAGCCTCCGGAGCAAAAAACTCAAACATCCAGCCGCTGCACCCACAGCAAATGCCCAGCGGGGAAAAGTCATGCTGGTCCTCACTGCCTCCGGGAATACCTTCAAATGCCCCACACCTTTTAGACCTCTCTGCTTTCCTGTGGAATCCATCCTCAAAACCACCGATATTAACCCTCGGCAGCCTCCGGAGCAAAAAACGCAAACGTCCAGCCGCTGCTCCCACAGCAAAGGCCCCAGCGGGGGAAAGTCATGCTGGTCCTCACTGCCTCCAGGAACCCCTGCAAATGCCCCACACCTTTTGCACCTCTCTGCTTTCCTGTGGACTCCATCCTCAAAACCACCGTTTTTCACTCTCGGCATCCGCCGGAGCAAAAAACGCAAACGTCCAGCCGCTGCTCCCACAGCAAAGGTTCCAAGGCGGAAAAGTCATGCTGGTCCTCACTGCCTCCGGGAACCCCTTCAAATGCCCCACACCTTTTGGACCTCTCTGCTTTCCTGTGGACTCCATCCTCAAAACCACCGTTTTTCACTCTCGGCAGCCTCCGGAGCAAAAAATGCAAACGTCCAGCAACTGCTTCCACAGCAAAGGCCCCAGCGGGGAAAAGTCATGCTGGTCCTCACTGCCTCCAGGAACCCCTTCAAATGCCCCACACCTTTTGCACCTCTCTGCTTTCCTGTGGACTCCATCCTCAAAACCACCGTTTTTCACTCTCGGCAGCCTCCGGAGCAAAAAACGCAAACGTCCAGCCGCTGCTCCCACAGCAAAGGCCCCAGCGGGGAAAAGTCATGCTGGTCCTCACTGCCTCCAGGACCCCTTCAAATGCCCCACACCTTTTGGACCTCTCTGCTTTCCTGTGGAATCCATCCTCAAAACCACCGTTTTTCACTCTCGGCAGCCTCCGGTGCAAAAAACGCAAACGTCCAGCTGCTGCTCCCACAGCAAAGGCCCCAGCGGGGAAAAGTCATGCTGGTCCTCACTGCCTCCGGGAACCCCTTCAAATGCCCCACACCTTTTGGACCTCTCTGCTTTCCTGTGGAATCCATCCTCAAAACCACCGTTTTTAACCCTCGGCAGCCTCCGGAGCATAAAACGCAAACGTCCAGCAACTGCTCCCACAGCAAAGCCCCAGCGGGTAAAAGTCATGCTGGTCCTCACTGCCTCCGGGAACCCCTTCAAATGCCCCACACCTTTTGCACCTCTCTGCTTTCCTGTGGAATCCATCCTCAAAACCACCGTTTTTAACCCTCGGCAGCCTCCGGAGCAAAAAACGCAAACGTCCAGCCGCTGCTCCCACAGCAAAGGCCCCAGCGGGGAAAAGTCATGCTGGTCCTCACTGCCTCCGGGAACCCCTTCAAATGCCCCACACCTTTTGGACCTCTCTGCTTTCCTGTGGAATCCATCCTCAAAACCACCGTTTTTAACCCTCGGCAGCCTCCGGAGCATAAAACGCAAATGTCCAGCCGCTGCTCCCACAGCAAAGCCCCAGTGGGTAAAAGTCATGCTGGTCATCACTGCCTCCGGGAACCCCTTCAAATGCCCCACACCTTTTGGACCTCTCTGCTTTCCTGTGGACTCCATCCTCAAAACCACTGTTATTAACCCTCGGAAGTCTCTGTAGCAAAAAACGCAAATGTCCACCGCTGCTCCCACAGCAAAGGCCCCAGCGGGGAAAAGTCATGCTGGTCCTCACTGCCTCCGGGAACCCCTTCAAATGCCCCACACCTTTTGGACCTCTCTGCTTTTCTGTGGAATCCATCCTCAAAACCACTGTTTTTAACCCTCTCTATTCTCTGTATCAAAAAACGCAAACGTCCAGCCGCTGCTCCCACAGCAAAGGCCCCAGCGGGGAAAAGTCATGCTGGTGCTCACTGCCTCCGGGAACCCCTTCAAATGCCCCACACCTTTTGGACCTCTCTGTTTTCCTGTGGAATCCATCCTCAAAACCACCGCTTTTAACCCTCGGTAGTCTCTGTAGCAAAAAACGCAAACGTCCAGCCGCTGCTCCCACAGCAAACGTTCCAAGGCAGAAAAGTCATGCTGGTCCTCACTGCCTCCGGGAACCCCTTCAAATGCCCCACACCTTTTGGACCTCTCTGTTTTCCTGTGGAATCCATCCTCAAAACCAATGTTTTTCACTCTCGGCAACCTCCGGAGCAAAAAACGCAAACGTCCAGCCGCTGCTCCCACAGCAAAGGCCCCAGCGGGGAAAAGTCATGCTGGTCCTCACTGCCTCCGGGAACCCTTTCAAATGCCCCACACCTTTTGGACCTCTCTGCTTTCCTGTGGAGTCCATCCTCAAAACCACCGTTTTTCACTCTCGGCAGCCTCCGGAGCAAAAAACGCAAACGTCCAACCGCTGCTCCCACAGCAAAGGCCCCAGCGGGGAAAAGTCATGCTGGTCCTCACTGCCTCCGGGAACCCCTTCAAATGCCCCACACCTTTTGGACCTCTCTGCTTTCCTGTGGACTCCACCCTCAAAACCACCGTTTTTCACTCTCGGCAGCCTCCGGAGCAAAAAACGCAAAAGTCCAGCCACTGCTCCCACAGCAAAGGCCCCAGTGGGGACAAGTCATGCTGGTCCTCACTGCCTCCGGGAACCCCTTGAAATGCCCCACACCTTTTGGACCTCTCTGCTTTCCTGTGGAATCCATCCTCAAAACCACCGTTTTTAACCCTCGGTAGTCTCTGTAGCAAAAAACGCAAACTTCCAGCCGCTGCTACCACAGCAAAGCCCCAGCGTGGAAAAGTAATGCTGGTCCTCACTGCCTCCGGGAACCCCTTCAAATGCCCCACACCTTTTGGACCTCTCTGCTTTCCTGTGGACTCCATCCTCAAAACCACCTTTATTAACCCTCGGCAGCCTCCGGAGCAAAAAACGCAAACGTCAAGCCGCTGCTCCCACAGCAAAGGCCCCAGCGGGGAAAAGTCATGCTGGTCCTCACTGCCTCCGGGAACCCCTTCAAATGCCCCACACCTTTTGCACCTCTCTGCTTTCCTGTGGAATCCATCCTCAAAACCACGCTTTTTTATTCCTGGCAGTATCCGGAGCAAAAAATGCAAACGTCCAGCCGCTACTCTTACATCAAAGGTTCTAAGGAAATAAAGTGATGCTGGTCCTCACTGGCTCCCCGAAACCCTTGAAATGCCCCACACCATTGGGCCCTCACTGCTTTCCAGTGGACTCCATCCTCAAAACCACCGTTTTTCACTCTCGGCAGCCTCCGGAGCAAAAAAAGCAAATGTCCAGCCGCTACTCCCACAGCAAAGGCCCCAGCGGGGAAAAGTCATGCTGGTCCTCACTGCCTCCGGGAACCCCTTCAAATGCCCCACACCTTTTGGACCTCTCTGTTTTCCTGTGGACTCCATCCTCAAAACCACCGTTTTTCACTCTCGGCTTCCTCCGGAGCAAAAAATGCAAACGTCCAGCAATTGCTTCCACAGCAAAGGCCCCAGCGGGGAAAAGTCATGCTGGTCCTCACTGCCTCCAGGAACCCCTTCAAATGCCCCACACCTTTTGCACCTCTCTGCTTTCCTGTGGACTCCATCCTCAAAACCACCGTTTTTCACTCTCGGCAGCCTCCGGAGCAAAAAATGCAAACGTCCAGCAACTGCTTCCACAGCAAAGGCCCCAGCGGGGAAAAGTCATGCTGGTCCTCACTGCCTCCGGGAACCCCTTCAAATGCCCCACACCTTTTGGACCTCTCTGCTTTCCTGTGGAATCCATCCTCAAAACCAACGTTTTTAACCCTCGGCAGCCTCCGGAGCATAAAACGCAAACGTCCAGCCGCTGCTCCCACAGCAAAGGCCCCAGCGGGTAAAAGTCATGCTGGTCCTAACTGCCTCCGGGAACCCCTTCAAATGCCCCACACCTTTTGGACCTCTCTGCTTTTCTGTGGAATCCATCCTCAAAACCACTGTTTTTAACCCTCTGTATTCTCTGTATCAAAAAACGCAAACGTCCAGCCGCTGCTCCCACAGCAAAGGCCCCAGCGGGGAAAAGTCATGCTGGTCCTCACTGCCTCCGGGAACCCCTTCAAATGCCCCACACCTTTTGGACCTCTCTGTTTTCCTGTGGAATCCATCCTCAAAACCACCGCTTTTAACCCTCGGTAGTCTCTGTAGCAAAAAACGCAAACGTCCAGCCGCTGCTCCCACAGCAAACGTTCCAAGGCAGAAAAGTCATGCTGGTCCTCACTGCCTCCGGGAACCCCTTCAAATGCCCCACACCTTTTGGACCTCTCTGTTTTCCTGTGGACTCCATCCTCAAAACCACCGTTTTTCACTCTCGGCAGCCTCCGGAGCAAAAAACGCAAACGTCCAGCCGCTGCTTCCACAGCAAAGGCCCCAGCAAGAAAAGTCATGCTGGTCTTCACTACCTCCAGGAACCCCTTCAAATGCCCCACACCTTTTGGACCTCTCTGCTTTCCTGTGGACTCCATCCTCAAAACCACCGTTTTTCACTCTCGGCAGCCTCCGGAGCAAAAAACGCAAACGTCCAGCCGCTGCTCCCACAGCAAAGGCCCCAGCGGGGAAAAGTCATGCTGGTCCTCACTGCCTCCGGGAACCCCTTCAAATACCCCACACCTTTTGGACACTCTGCTTTCCTGTGAACTCCATCCCCAAAACCACCGTTTTTCACTCTCGGCGTCCGCCGGAGCAAAAAACGCAAACGTCCAGCCGCTGCTCCCACAGCAAAGGTTACAAGGCGGAAAAGTCATGCTGGTCCTCACTGCCTCCGGGAACCCCTTCAAATGCCCCACACCTTTTGGACCTCTCTGCTTTCCTGTGGAGTCCATCCTCAAAACCACCGTTTTTAACCCTCGGCAGCCTCCGGAGCAAAAAACGCAAACGTCCAACCGCTGCTCCCACAGCAAAGGCCCCAGCGGGGAAAAGTCATGCTGGTCCTCACTGCCTCCGGGAACCCCTTCAAATGCCCCACACCTTTTGGACCTCTCTGCTTTCCTGTGGACTCCACCCTCAAAACCACCGTTTTTCACTCTCGGCAGCCTCCGGAGCAAAAAACGCAAACGTCCAGCCGCTGCTCCCACAGCAAAGGCCCCAGCGGGGAAAAGTCATGCTGGTCCTCACTGCCTCCGGGAACCCCTTCAAATGCCCCACACCTTTTGGACCTCTCTGCTTTCCTGTGGAATCCATCCTCAAAACCACCGTTTTTAACCCTCGGCAGCCTCCGGAGCATAAAACGCAAACGTCCAGCCGCTGCTCCCACAGCAAAGGTTCCAAGGCTGAAAAGTCATGCTGGTCCTCACTGCCTCTGGGAACCCCTTTAAATGCCCCACACCTTTTGGACCTCTCTGCTTTCCTGTGGACTCCATCCTCAAAACCACTGTTATTAACCCTCGGAAGTCTCTGTAGCAAAAAACGCAAATGTCCACCGCTGCTCCCACAGCAAAGGCCCCAGCGGGGAAAAGTCATGCTGGTCCTCACTGCCTCCGGGAACCCCTTCAAATGCCCCACACCTTTTGGACCTCTCTGCTTTTCTGTGGAATCCATCCTCAAAACCACTGTTTTTAACCCTCTGTATTCTCTGTATCAAAAAACGCAAACGTCCAGCCGCTGCTCCCACAGCAAAGGCCCCAGCGGGGAAAAGTCATGCTGGTCCTCACTGCCTCCGGGAACCCCTTCAAATGCCCCACACCTTTTGGACCTCTCTGTTTTCATGTGGAATCCATCCTCAAAACCACCGCTTTTAACCCTCGGTAGTCTCTGTAGCAAAAAACGCAAACGTCCAGCCGCTGCTCCCACAGCAAACGTTCCAAGGCAGAAAAGTCATGCTGGTCCTCACTGCCTCCGGGAACCCCTTCAAATGCCCCACACCTTTTGGACCTCTCTGTTTTCCTGTGGAATCCATCCTCAAAACCAATGTTTTTCACTCTCGGCAACCTCCGGAGCAAAAAACGCAAACGTCCAGCCGCTGCTCCCACAGCAAAGGCCCCAGCGGGGAAAAGTCATGCTGGTCCTCACTGCCTCCGGGAACCCTTTCAAATGCCCCACACCTTTTGGACCTCTCTGCTTTCCTGTGGAGTCCATCCTCAAAACCACCGTTTTTAACCCTCGGCAGCCTCCGGAGCAAAAAACGCAAACGTCCAACCGCTGCTCCCACAGCAAAGGCCCCAGCGGGGAAAAGTCATGCTGGTCCTCACTGCCTCCGGGAACCCCTTCAAATGCCCCACACCTTTTGGACCTCTCTGCTTTCCTGTGGAATCCATCCTCAAAACCACCGTTTTTAACCCTCGGCAGCCTCCGGAGCAAAAAACGCAAAAGTCCAGCCACTGCTCCCACAGCAAAGGCCCCAGTGGGGACAAGTCATGCTGGTCCTCACTGCCTCCGGGAACCCCTTGAAATGCCCCACACCTTTTGGACCTCTCTGCTTTCCTGTGGAATCCATCCTCAAAACCACCGTTTTTAACCCTCGGTAGTCTCTGTAGCAAAAAACGCAAACTTCCAGCCGCTGCTACCACAGCAAAGCCCCAGCGTGGAAAAGTAATGCTGGTCCTCACTGCCTCCGGGAACCCCTTCAAATGCCCCACACCTTTTGGACCTCTCTGCTTTCCTGTGGACTCCATCCTCAAAACCACCTTTATTAACCCTCGGCAGCCTCCGGAGCAAAAAACGCAAACGTCAAGCCGCTGCTCCCACAGCAAAGGCCCCAGCGGGGAAAAGTCATGCTGGTCCTCACTGCCTCCGGGAACCCCTTCAAATGCCCCACACCTTTTGCACCTCTCTGCTTTCCTGTGGAATCCATCCTCAAAACCACGCTTTTTTATTCCTGGCAGTATCCGGAGCAAAAAATGCAAACGTCCAGCCGCTACTCTCACATCAAAGGTTCTAAGGAAATAAAGTGATGCTGGTCCTCACTGGCTCCCCGAAACCCTTGAAATGCCCCACACCATTGGGCCCTCTCTGCTTTCCAGTGGACTCCACCCTCAAAACCACCGTTTTTCACTCTCGGCAGCCTCCGGAGCAAAAAAAGCAAATGTCCAGCCGCTACTCCCACAGCAAAGGCCCCAGCGGGGAAAAGTCATGCTGGTCCTCACTGCCTCCGGGAACCCCTTCAAATGCCCCACACCTTTTGGACCTCTCTGTTTTCCTGTGGACTCCATCCTCAAAACCACCGGTTTTCACTCTCGGCTTCCTCCGGAGCAAAAAATGCAAACGTCCAGCAATTGCTTCCACAGCAAAGGCCCCAGCGGGGAAAAGTCATGCTGGTCCTCACTGCCTCCAGGAACCCCTTCAAATGCCCCACACCTTTTGCACCTCTCTGCTTTCCTGTGGACTCCATCCTCAAAACCACCGTTTTTCACTCTCGGCAGCCTCCGGAGCAAAAAATGCAAACGTCCAGCAACTGCTTCCACAGCAAAGGCCCCAGCGGGGAAAAGTCATGCTGGTCCTCACTGCCTCCGGGAACCCCTTCAAATGCCCCACACCTTTTGGACCTCTCTGCTTTCCTGTGGAATCCATCCTCAAAACCACCGTTTTTAACCCTCGGCAGCCTCCGGAGCATAAAACGCAAACGTCCAGCCGCTGCTCCCACAGCAAAGGCCCCAGCGGGTAAAAGTCATGCTGGTCCTAACTGCCTCCGGGAACCCCTTCAAATGCCCCACACCTTTTGGACCTCTCTGCTTTCCTGTGGAATCCATCCTCAAAACCACTGTTTTTAACCCTCTGTATTCTCTGTATCAAAAAACGCAAACGTCCAGCCGCTGCTCCCACAGCAAAGGCCCCAGCGGGGAAAAGTCATGCTGGTCCTCACTGCCTCCGGGAACCCCTTCAAATGCCCCACACCTTTTGGACCTCTCCGTTTTCCTGTGGAATCCATCCTCAAAACCACCGCTTTTAACCCTCGGTAGTCTCTGTAGCAAAAAACGCAAACGTCCAGCCGCTGCTCCCACAGCAAACGTTCCAAGGCAGAAAAGTCATGCTGGTCCTCACTGCCTCCGGGAACCCCTTCAAATGCCCCACACCTTTTGGACCTCTCTGTTTTCCTGTGGACTCCATCCTCAAAACCACCGTTTTTCACTCTCGGCAGCCTCCGGAGCAAAAAACGCAAACGTCCAGCCGCTGCTTCCACAGCAAAGGCCCCAGCAAGAAAAGTCATGCTGGTCTTCACTACCTCCAGGAACCCCTTCAAATGCCCCACACCTTTTGGACCTCTCTGCTTTCCTGTGGACTCCATCCTCAAAACCACCGTTTTTCACTCTCGGCAGCCTCCGGAGCAAAAAACGCAAACGTCCAGCCGCTGCTCCCACAGCAAAGGCCCCAGCGGGGAAAAGTCATGCTGGTCCTCACTGCCTCCGGGAACCCCTTCAAATACCCCACACCTTTTGGACCTCTCTGCTTTCCTGTGAACTCCATCCCCAAAACCACCGTTTTTCACTCTCGGCGTCCGCCGGAGCAAAAAACGCAAACGTCCAGCCGCTGCTCCCACAGCAAAGGTTACAAGGCGGAAAAGTCATGCTGGTCCTCACTGCCTCCGGGAACCCCTTCAAATGCCCCACACCTTTTGGACCTCTCTGCTTTCCTGTGGAGTCCATCCTCAAAACCACCGTTTTTAACCCTCGGCAGCCTCCGGAGCAAAAAACGCAAACGTCCAACCGCTGCTCCCACAGCAAAGGCCCCAGCGGGGAAAAGTCATGCTGGTCCTCACTGCCTCCGGGAACCCCTTCAAATGCCTCACACCTTTTGGACCTCTCTGCTTTCCTGTGGACTCCACCCTCAAAACCACCGTTTTTCACTCTCGGCAGCCTCCGGAGCAAAAAACGCAAAAGTCCAGCCACTGCTCCCACAGCAAAGGCCCCAGCGGGGACAAGTCATGCTGGTCCTCACTGCCTCCGGGAACCCCTTGAAATGCCCCACACCTTTTGGACCTCTCTGCTTTCCTGTGGAATCCATCCTCAAAACCACCGTTTTTAACCCTCGGCAGTCTCTGTAGCAAAAAACGCAAACGTCCAGCCGCTGCTCCCACAGCAAAGGCCCCAGCGGGGAAAAGTCATGCTGGTCCTCACTGCCTCCGGGAACCCCTTCAAATGCCCCACACCTTTTGCACCTCTCTGCTTTCCTGTGGAATCCATCCTCAAAACCACGCTTTTTTATTCTCGGCAGTATCCGGAGCAAAAAATGCAAACGTCCAGCCGCTGCTCTCACATCAAAGGTTCTAAGGAAATAAAGTGATGCTGGTCCTCACTTGCTCCCCGAAACCCTTCAAATGCCCCACACCATTGGGCCCTCTCTGCTTTCCTGTGGACTCCATCCTCAAAACCACCGTTTTTCACTCTTGGCAGCCTCCGGAGCAAAAACCGCAAACGTCCAGCCGCTGCTCCCACAGCAAAGGCCCCAGCGGGGAAAAGTCATGCTGGTCCTCACTGCCTCCGCGAACCCCTTCAAATGCCCCACACCTTTTGGATCTCTCTGCTTCCCTGTGGATTCTAACCTCCAAATCACTGTTTTTCACTCTCGGCAGCCTCCGGAGCAAAAAACGCAAACGTCCAGCCGCTGCTCCCACAGCAAAGGCCCCAGCGGGGAAAAGTCATGCTGGTCCTCACTGCCTCCGTGAACCCCTTCAAATCCCCCGCACACTTGGGCCCTCTCTGCTTTCCTGTGGAATCCATCCTCAAAACCACCGTTTTTCACTCTTGGCAGCCTCCTGAGCAAAAAACGCAAACGTCCAGCCGCTGCTCCCACAGCAAAGTTTTCAAGGGGGAAAAGTCATGCTGGTCTTCACTGCCTCCCCGAACCCCTTCAAATGCCCCACACCTTTTGGATCTCTCTGCTTCCCTGTGGATTCTAACCTCCAAACCACCGTTTTTCACTCTCAGCAGCCTCCAGAGCAAAAAACGCAAACGCCCAGCCGCTGCTCCCACAGCAAAGGCCCCAGCAGGGAAAAGTCATGCTGGTCCTCACTGCCTCCGGGAACCCCTTCAAATGCCCCACACCTTTTGGACCTCTCTGTTTTCCTGTGGAATCCATCCTCAAAACCACCGTTTTTAACCCGCGGTAGTCTCTGTAGCAAAAAACGCAAACGTCCAGCCGCTGCTCCCACAGCAATCGTTCCAAGGCAGAAAAGTCATGCTGGTCCTCACTGCCTCTGGGAACCCCTTCAAATGCCCCACACCTTTTGGACCTCTCTGTTTTCCTGTGGACTCCATCCTCAAAACCACCGTTTTTCACTCTCGGCAGCCTCCGGAGCAAAAAACGCAAACGTCCAGCCGCTGCTTCCACAGCAAAGGCCCCAGCAAGAAAAGTCATGCTGGTCTTCACTACCTCCAGGAACCCCTTCAAATGCCCCACACCTTTTGGACCTCTCTGCTTTCCTGTGGACTCCATCCTCAAAACCACCGTTTTTCACTCTCGGCAGCCTCCGGAGCAAAAAACGCAAACGTCCAGCCGCTGCTCCCACAGCAAAGGCCCCAGCGGGGAAAAGTCATGCTGGTCCTCACTGCCTCCGGGAACCCCTTCAAATACCCCACACCTTTTGGACCTCTCTGCTTTCCTGTGAACTCCATCCCCAAAACCACCGTTTTTCACTCTCGGCGTCCGCCGGAGCAAAAAACGCAAACGTCCAGCCGCTGCTCCCACAGCAAAGGTTACAAGGCGGAAAAGTCATGCTGGTCCTCACTGCCTCCGGGAACCCCTTCAAATGCCCCACACCTTTTGGACCTCTCTGTTTTCCTGTGGACTCCATCCTCAAAACCAATGTTTTTCACTCTCGGCAGCCTCCGGAGCAAAAAACGCAAACGTCCAGCCGCTGCTCCCACAGCAAAGGCCCCAGCGGGGAAAAGTCATGCTGGTCCTCACTGCCTCCGGGAACCCTTTCAAATGCCCCACACCTTTTGGACCTCTCTGCTTTCCTGTGGAGTCCATCCTCAAAACCACCGTTTTTCACTCTCGGCAGCCTCCGGAGCAAAAAACGCAAACGTCCAACCGCTGCTCCCACAGCAAAGGCCCCAGCGGGGAAAAGTCATGCTGGTCCTCACTGCCTCCGGGAACCCCTTCAAATGCCCCACACCTTTTGGACCTCTCTGCTTTCCTGTGGACTCCACCCTCAAAACCACCGTTTTTCACTCTCGGCAGCCTCCGGAGCAAAAAACGCAAAAGTCCAGCCACTGCTCCCACAGCAAAGGCCCCAGTGGGGACAAGTCATGCTGGTCCTCACTGCTCCGGGAATCCCTTGAAATGCCCCACACCTTTTGGACCTCTCTGCTTTCCTGTGGAATCCATCCTCAAAACCACCGTTTTTAACCCTCGGTAGTCTCTGTAGCAAAAAACGCAAACTTCCAGCCGCTGCTACCACAGCAAAGCCCCAGCTGGGAAAAGTAATGCTGGTCCTCACTGCCTCCGGGAACCCCTTCAAATGCCCCACACCTTTTGGACCTCTCTGCTTTCCTGTGGACTCCATCCTCAAAACCACCGTTATTAACCCTCGGCAGCCTCCGGAGCAAAAAACGCAAACGTCAAGCCGCTGCTACCACAGCAAAGGCCCCAGCGGGGAAAAGTCATGCTGGTCCTCACTGCCTCCGGGAACCCCTTCAAATGCCCCACACCTTTTGCACCTCTCTGCTTTCCTGTGGAATCCATCCTCAAAACCACGCTTTTTTATTCCTGGCAGTATCCGGAGCAAAAAATGCAAACGTCCAGCCGCTGCTCTCACATCAAAGGTTCTAAGGAAATAAAGTCATGCTGGTCCTCACTGCCTCCAGGACCCCTTCAAATGCCCCACACCTTTTGGACCTCTCTGCTTTCCGGTGGAATCCATCCTCAAAACCACCGTTTTTCACTCTCGGCAGCCTCCGGAGCAAAAAACGCAAACGTCCAGCTGCTGCTCCCACAGCAAAGGCCCCAGCGGGGAAAAGTCATGCTGGTCCTCACTGGCTCCGGGAACCCCTTCAAATGCCCCACACCTTTTGGACCTCTCTGCTTTCCTGTGGAATCCATCCTCAAAACCACCGTTTTTAACCCTCGGCATCCTCCGGAGCATAAAACGCTAATGTCCAGCGGCTGCTCCCACAGCAAAGCCCCAGTGGGTAAAAGTCATGCTGGTCCTCACTGCCTCCGGGAACCCCTTCAAATGCCCCACACCTTTTGGACCTCTCTGCTTTCCTGTGGAGTCCATCCTCAAAACCACCGTTTTTATACCCTCCGTAGTCTCTGTAGCAAAAAACGCAAACGTCCAGCCGCTGCTCCCACAGCAAAGGTTCCAAGGCTGAAAAGTCATGCTGGTCCTCACTGCCTCTGGGAACCCCTTCAAATGCCCCCCACCTTTTGGACCTCTCTGCTTTCGTGTGGACTCCATCCTCAAAACCACCGTTATTAACCCTCGGTAGTCTCTGTAGCAAAAAACGCAGATGTCCAGCCGCTGCTCCCACAGCAAAGGCCCCAGCGGGGAAAAGTCATGCTGGTCCTCACTGCCTCCGGGAACCCCTTCAAATGCCCAACACCTTTTGGACCTCTCTGCTTTTCTGTGGAATCCATCCTCAAAACCACTGTTCTTAACCCTCTGTATTCTCTGTATCAAAAAACGCAAACGTCCAGCCGCTGCTCCCACAGCAAAGGCCCCAGCGGGGAAAAGTCATGCTGGTCCTCACTGCCTTCGGGAACCCCTTCAAATGCCCCACACCTTTTGGACCTCTCTGTTTTCCTGTGGAATCCATCCTCAAAACCACCGCTTTTAACCCTCGGTAGTCTCTGTAGCAAAAAACGCAAACGTCCAGCCGCTGCTCCCACAGCAAACGTTCCAAGGCAGAAAAGTCATGCTGGTCCTCACTGCCTCCGGGAACCCCTTCAAATGCCCCACACCTTTTGGACCTCTCTGTTTTCCTGTGGACTCCATCCTCAAAACCACCGTTTTTCACTCTCGGCAGCCTCCGGAGCAAAAAACGCAAACGTCCAGCCGCTGCTTCCACAGCAAAGGCCCCAGCAAGAAAAGTCATGCTGGTCTTCACTACCTCCAGGAACCCCTTCAAATGCCCCACACCTTTTGGACCTCTCTGCTTTCCTGTGGACTCCATCCTCAAAACCACCGTTTTTCACTCTCGGCAGCCTCCGGAGCAAAAAACGCAAACGTCCAGCCGCTGCTCCCACAGCAAAGGCCCCAGCGGGGAAAAGTCATGCTGGTCCTCACTGCCTCCGGGAACCCCTTCATATGCCCCACACCTTTTGGATCTGTCTGCTTTCATGTGGACTCCATCCTCAAAACCACCGTTTTTCACTCTTGGCAACCTCCGGAGCAAAAAACGCAAACGTCCAGCCGCTGCTACCACAGCAAAGGCCCCAGCGGGGAAAAGTCATGCTGGTCCTCACTGCCTCCGGGAACCCCTTCAAATACCCCACACCTTTTGGACCTCTCTGCTTTCCTGTGAACTCCATCCCCAAAACCACCGTTTTTAACTCTCGGCGTCCGCCGGAGCAAAAAACGCAAAAGTCCAGCCGCTGCTCCCACAGCAAAGGTTACAAGGCGGTAAAGTCATGCTGGTCCTCACTGCCTCCGGGAACCCCTTCAAATGCCCCACACCTTTTGGATCTGTCTACTTTCATGTGGACTCCATCCTCAAAACCACCGTTTTTCACTCTCGGCAGCCTCCGGAGCAAAAAACGCAAACGTCCAGCCGCTGCTCCCACAGCAAAGGCCCCAGCGGGGAAAAGTCATGCTGGTCCTCACTGCCTCCGGGAACCCTTTCAAATGTCCCACACCTTTTGGACCTCTCTGCTTTCCTGTGTACTCCATCCTCAAAACCACCGTTTTTCACTCTCGGCAGCCTCCGGAGCAAAAAACGCAAACGTCCAACCGCTGCTCCCACAGCAAAGGCCCCAGCGGGGAAAAGTCATGCTGGTCCTCACTGCCTCCGGGAACCCCTTCAAATGCCCCACACCTTTTGGAACTCTCTGCTTTCCTGTGGACTCTACCCTCAAACCACCGTTTTTCACTCTCGGCAGCCTCCGGAGCAAAAAACGCAAAAGTCCAGCCGCTGCTCCCACAGCAAAGGCCCCAGCAGGGACAAGTCATGCTGGTCCTCACTGCCTCCGGGAACCCCTTCAAATGCCCCACACCTTTTGGACCTCTCTGCTTTCCTGTGGAATCCATCCTCAAAATCACCGTTTCTCACTCTCAGCAGCCTCCGGAGCAAAAAACTCAAACATCCAGCCGCTGCACCCACAGCAAATGCCCAGCGGGGAAAAGTCATGCTGGTCCTCACTGCCTCCGGGAACACCTTCAAATGCCCCACACCTTTTAGACCTCTCTGCTTTCCTGTGGAATCCATCCTCAAAACCACCGATATTAACCCTCGGCAGCCTCCGGAGCAAAAAACGCAAACGTCCAGCCGCTGCTCCCACAGCAAAGGCCCCAGCGGGGGAAAGTCATGCTGGTCCTCACTGCCTCCAGGAACCCCTGCAAATGCCCCACACCTTTTGCACCTCTCTGCTTTCCTGTGGACTCCATCCTCAAAACCACCGTTTTTCACTCTCGGCATCCGCCGGAGCAAAAAACGCAAACGTCCAGCCGCTGCTCCCACAGCAAAGGTTCCAAGGCGGAAAAGTCATGCTGGTCCTCACTGCCTCCGGGAACCCCTTCAAATGCCCCACACCTTTTGGACCTCTCTGTTTTCCTGTGGACTCCATCCTCAAAACCACCGTTTTTCACTCTCGGCAGCCTCCGGAGCAAAAAATGCAAACGTCCAGCAACTGCTTCCACAACAAAGGCCCCAGCGGGGAAAAGTCATGCTGGTCCTCACTGCCTCCAGGAACCCCTTCAAATGCCCCACACCTTTTGCACCTCTCTGCTTTCCTGTGGACTCCATCCTCAAAACCACCGTTTTTCACTCTCGGCAGCCTCCGGAGCAAAAAACGCAAACGTCCAGCCGCTGCTCCCACAGCAAAGGCCCCAGCGGGGAAAAGTCATGCTGGTCCTCACTGCCTCCAGGACCCCTTCAAATGCCCCACACCTTTTGGACCTCTCTGCTTTCCTGTGGAATCCATCCTCAAAACCACCGTTTTTCACTCTCGGCAGCCTCCGGTGCAAAAAACGCAAACGTCCAGCTGCTGCTCCCACAGCAAAGGCCCCAGCGGGGAAAAGTCATGCTGGTCCTCACTGCCTCCGGGAACCCCTTCAAATGCCCCACACCTTTTGGACCTCTCTGCTTTCCTGTGGAATCCATCCTCAAAACCACCGTTTTTAACCCTCGGCAGCCTCCGGAGCATAAAACGCAAACGTCCAGCAACTGCTCCCACAGCAAAGCCCCAGCGGGTAAAAGTCATGCTGGTCCTCACTGCCTCCGGGAACCCCTTCAAATGCCCCACACCTTTTGCACCTCTCTGCTTTCCTGTGGAATCCATCCTCAAAACCACCGTTTTTAACCCTCGGCAGCCTCCGGAGCATAAAACGCAAACGTCCAGCCGCTGCTCCCACAGCAAAGGCCCCAGCGGGGAAAAGTCATGCTGGTCCTCACTGCCTCCGGGAACCCCTTCAAATGCCCCACACCTTTTGGATCTGTCTGCTTTCATGTGGACTCCATCCTCAAAACCACCGTTTTTCACTCTTGGCAACCTCCGGAGCAAAAAACGCAAACGTCCAGCCGCTGCTAACACAGCAAAGGCCCCAGCGGGGAAAAGTCATGCTGGTCCTCACTGCCTCCGGGAACCCCTTCAAATACCCCACACCTTTTGGACCTCTCTGCTTTCCTGTGAACTCCATCCCCAAAACCACCGTTTTTAACTCTCGGCGTCCGCCGGAGCAAAAAACGCAAACGTCCAGCCGCTGCTCCCACAGCAAAGGTTACAAGGCGGTAAAGTCATGCTGGTCCTCACTGCCTCCGGGAACCCCTTCAAATGCCCCACACCTTTTGGATCTGTCTACTTTCATGTGGACTCCATCCTCAAAACCACCGTTTTTCACTCTCGGCAGCCTCCGGAGCAAAAAACGCAAACGTCCAGCCGCTGCTCCCACAGCAAAGGCCCCAGCGGGGAAAAGTCATGCTGGTCCTCACTGCCTCCGGGAACCCCTTCAAATGCCCCACACCTTTTGGACCTCTCTGCTTTCCTGTGGAATCCATCCTCAAAACCACCGTTTTTAACCCTCGGCAGCCTCCGGAGCATAAAACGCAAATGTCCAGCCGCTGCTCCCACAGCAAAGCCCCAGTGGGTAAAAGTCATGCTGGTCATCACTGCCTCCGGGAACCCCTTCAAATGCCCCACACCTTTTGGACCTCTCCGCTTTCCTGTGGACTCCATCCTCAAAACCACCGTTTTTATACCCTCCGTAGTCTCTGTAGCAAAAAACGCAAACGTCCAGCCGCTGCTCCCACAGCAAAGGTTCCAAGGCTGAAAAGTCATGCTGGTCCTCACTGCCTCTGGGAACCCCTTTAAATGCCCCACACCTTTTGGACCTCTCTGCTTTCCTGTGGACTCCATCCTCAAAACCACTGTTATTAACCCTCGGAAGTCTCTGTAGCAAAAAACGCAAATGTCCACCGCTGCTCCCACAGCAAAGGCCCCAGCGGGGAAAAGTCATGCTGGTCCTCACTGCCTCCGGGAACCCCTTCAAATGCCCCACACCTTTTGGACCTCTCTGCTTTTCTGTGGAATCCATCCTCAAAACCACTGTTTTTAACCCTCTCTATTCTCTGTATCAAAAAACGCAAACGTCCAGCCGCTGCTCCCACAGCAAAGGCCCCAGCGGGGAAAAGTCATGCTGGTGCTCACTGCCTCCGGGAACCCCTTCAAATGCCCCACACCTTTTGGACCTCTCTGTTTTCCTGTGGAATCCATCCTCAAAACCACCGCTTTTAACCCTCGGTAGTCTCTGTAGCAAAAAACGCAAACGTCCAGCCGCTGCTCCCACAGCAAACGTTCCAAGGCAGAAAAGTCATGCTGGTCCTCACTGCCTCCGGGAACCCCTTCAAATGCCCCACACCTTTTGGACCTCTCTGTTTTCCTGTGGAATCCATCCTCAAAACCAATGTTTTTCACTCTCGGCAACCTCCGGAGCAAAAAACGCAAACGTCCAGCCGCTGCTCCCACAGCAAAGGCCCCAGCGGGGAAAAGTCATGCTGGTCCTCACTGCCTCCGGGAACCCTTTCAAATGCCCCACACCTTTTGGACCTCTCTGCTTTCCTGTGGAGTCCATCCTCAAAACCACCGTTTTTAACCCTCGGCAGCCTCCGGAGCAAAAAACGCAAACGTCCAACCGCTGCTCCCACAGCAAAGGCCCCAGCGGGGAAAAGTCATGCTGGTCCTCACTGCCTCCGGGAACCCCTTCAAATGCCCCACACCTTTTGGACCTCTCTGCTTTCCTGTGGACTCCACCCTCAAAACCACCGTTTTTCACTCTCGGCAGCCTCCGGAGCAAAAAACGCAAAAGTCCAGCCACTGCTCCCACAGCAAAGGCCCCAGTGGGGACAAGTCATGCTGGTCCTCACTGCCTCCGGGAACCCCTTGAAATGCCCCACACCTTTTGGACCTCTCTGCTTTCCTGTGGAATCCATCCTCAAAACCACCGTTTTTAACCCTCGGTAGTCTCTGTAGCAAAAAACGCAAACTTCCAGCCGCTGCTACCACAGCAAAGCCCCAGCGTGGAAAAGTAATGCTGGTCCTCACTGGCTCCGGGAACCCCTTCAAATGCCCCACACCTTTTGGACCTCTCTGCTTTCCTGTGGACTCCATCCTCAAAACCACCTTTATTAACCCTCGGCAGCCTCCGGAGCAAAAAACGCAAACGTCAAGCCGCTGCTCCCACAGCAAAGGCCCCAGCGGGGAAAAGTCATGCTGGTCCTCACTGCCTCCGGGAACCCCTTCAAATGCCCCACACCTTTTGCACCTCTCTGCTTTCCTGTGGAATCCATCCTCAAAACCACGCTTTTTTATTCCTGGCAGTATCCGGAGCAAAAAATGCAAACGTCCAGCCGCTACTCTCACATCAAAGGTTCTAAGGAAATAAAGTGATGCTGGTCCTCACTGGCTCCCCGAAACCCTTGAAATGCCCCACACCATTGGGCCCTCTCTGCTTTCCAGTGGACTCCATCCTCAAAACCACCGTTTTTCACTCTCGGCAGCCTCCGGAGCAAAAAAAGCAAATATCCAGCCGCTACTCCCACAGCAAAGGCCCCAGCGGGGAAAAGTCATGCTGGTCCTCACTGCCTCCGGGAACCCCTTCAAATGCCCCACACCTTTTGGACCTCTCTGTTTTCCTGTGGACTCCATCCTCAAAACCACCGTTTTTCACTCTCGGCTTCCTCCGTAGCAAAAAATGCAAACGTCCAGCAATTGCTTCCACAGCAAAGGCCCCAGCGGGGAAAAGTCATGCTGGTCCTCACTGCCTCCAGGAACCCCTTCAAATGCCCCACACCTTTTGCACCTCTCTGCTTTCCTGTGGACTCCATCCTCAAAACCACCGTTTTTCACTCTCGGCAGCCTCCGGAGCAAAAAATGCAAACGTCCAGCAACTGCTTCCACAGCAAAGGCCCCAGCGGGGAAAAGTCATGCTGGTCCTCACTGCCTCCGGGAACCCCTTCAAATGCCCCACACCTTTTGGACCTCTCTGCTTTCCTGTGGAATCCATCCTCAAAACCACCGTTTTTAACCCTCGGCAGCCTCCGGAGCATAAAACGCAAACGTCCAGCCGCTGCTCCCACAGCAAAGGCCCCAGCGGGTAAAAGTCATGCTGGTCCTAACTGCCTCCGGGAACCCCTTCAAATGCCCCACACCTTTTGGACCTCTCTGCTTTTCTGTGGAATCCATCCTCAAAACCACTGTTTTTAACCCTCTGTATTCTCTGTATCAAAAAACGCAAACGTCCAGCCGCTGCTCCCACAGCAAAGGCCCCAGCGGGGAAAAGTCATGCTGGTCCTCACTGCCTCCGGGAACCCCTTCAAATGCCCCACACCTTTTGGACCTCTCTGTTTTCCTGTGGAATCCATCCTCAAAACCACCGCTTTTAACCCTCGGTAGTCTCTGTAGCAAAAAACGCAAACGTCCAGCCGCTGCTCCCACAGCAAACGTTCCAAGGCAGAAAAGTCATGCTGGTCCTCACTGCCTCCGGGAACCCCTTCAAATGCCCCACACCTTTTGGACCTCTCTGCTTTCCTGTGGACTCCATCCTCAAAACCACCGTTTTTCACTCTCGGCAGCCTCCGGAGCAAAAAACGCAAACGTCCAGCCGCTGCTTCCACAGCAAAGGCCCCAGCAAGAAAAGTCATGCTGGTCTTCACTACCTCCAGGAACCCCTTCAAATGCCCCACACCTTTTGGACCTCTCTGCTTTCCTGTGGACTCCATCCTCAAAACCACCGTTTTTCACTCTCGGCAGCCTCCGGAGCAAAAAACGCAAACGTCCAGCCGCTGCTCCCACAGCAAAGGCCCCAGCGGGGAAAAGTCATGCTGGTCCTCACTGCCTCCGGGAACCCCTTCAAATACCCCACACCTTTTGGACCTCTCTGCTTTCCTGTGAACTCCATCCCCAAAACCACCGTTTTTCACTCTCGGCGTCCGCCGGAGCAAAAAACGCAAACGTCCAGCCGCTGCTCCCACAGCAAAGGTTACAAGGCGGAAAAGTCATGCTGGTCCTCACTGCCTCCGGGAACCCCTTCAAATGCCCCACACCTTTTGGACCTCTCTGCTTTCCTGTGGAGTCCATCCTCAAAACCACCGTTTTTAACCCTCGGCAGCCTCCGGAGCAAAAAACGCAAACGTCCAACCGCTGCTCCCACAGCAAAGGCCCCAGCGGGGAAAAGTCATGCTGGTCCTCACTGCCTCCGGGAACCCCTTCAAATGCCCCACACCTTTTGGACCTCTCTGCTTTCCTGTGGACTCCACCCTCAAAACCACCGTTTTTCACTCTCGGCAGCCTCCGGAGCAAAAAACGCAAAAGTCCAGCCACTGCTCCCACAGCAAAGGCCCCAGCGGGGACAAGTCATGCTGGTCCTCACTGCCTCCGGGAACCCCTTGAAATGCCCCACACCTTTTGGACCTCTCTGCTTTCCTGTGGAATCCATCCTCAAAACCACCGTTTTTAACCCTCGGCAGTCTCTGTAGCAAAAAACGCAAACGTCCAGCCGCTGCTCCCACAGCAAAGGCCCCAGCGGGGAAAAGTCATGCTGGTCCTCACTGCCTCCGGGAACCCCTTCAAATGCCCCACACCTTTTCACCTCTCTGCTTTCCTGTGGAATCCATCCTGAAAACCACGCTTTTTTATTCTCGGCAGTATCCGGAGCAAAAAATGCAAACGTCCAGCCGCTGCTCTCACATCAAAGGTTCTAAGGAAATAAAGTGATGCTGGTCCTCACTGGCTCCCCGAAACCCTTCAAATGCCCCACACCATTGGGCCCTCTCTGCTTTCCTGTGGACTCCATCCTCAAAACCACCGTTTTTCACTCTTGGCAGCCTCCGGAGCAAAAACCGCAAACGTCCAGCCGCCGCTCCCACAGCAAAGGCCCCAGCGGGGAAAAGTCATGCTGGTCCTCACTGCCTCCGGGAACCCCTTCAAATGCCCCACACCTTTTGGATCTCTCTGCTTCCCTGTGGATTCTAACCTCCAAATCACTGTTTTTCACTCTCGGCAGCCTCCGGAGCAAAAAACGCAAACGTCCAGCCGCTGCTCCCACAGCAAAGGCCCCAGCGGGGAAAAGTCATGCTGGTCCTCACTGCCTCCGTGAACCCCTTCAAATCCCCCGCACACTTGGGCCCTCTCTGCTTTCCTGTGGAATCCATCCTCAAAACCACCGTTTTTCACTCTTGGCAGCCTCCTGAGCAAAAAACGCAAACGTCCAGCCGCTGCTCCCACAGCAAAGTTTTCAAGGGGGAAAAGTCATGCTGGTCTTCACTGCCTCCCCGAACCCCTTCAAATGCCCCACACCTTTTGGATCTCTCTGCTTCCCTGTGGATTCTAACCTCCAAACCACCGTTTTTCACTCTCAGCAGCCTCCAGAGCAAAAAACGCAAACGCCCAGCCGCTGCTCCCACAGCAAAGGCCCCAGCAGGGAAAAGTCATGCTGGTCCTCACTGCCTCCGGGAACCCCTTCAAATGCCCCACACCTTTTGGACCTCTCTGTTTTCCTGTGGAATCCATCCTCAAAACCACCGTTTTTAACCCGCGGTAGTCTCTGTAGCAAAAAACGCAAACGTCCAGCCGCTGCTCCCACAGCAAACGTTCCAAGGCAGAAAAGTCATGCTGGTCCTCACTGCCTCTGGGAACCCCTTCAAATGCCCCACACCTTTTGGACCTCTCTGTTTTCCTGTGGACTCCATCCTCAAAACCACCGTTTTTCACTCTCGGCAGCCTCCGGAGCAAAAAACGCAAACGTCCAGCCGCTGCTTCCACAGCAAAGGCCCCAGCAAGAAAAGTCATGCTGGTCTTCACTACCTCCAGGAACCCCTTCAAATGCCCCACACCTTTTGGACCTCTCTGCTTTCCTGTGGACTCCATCCTCAAAACCACCGTTTTTCACTCTCGGCAGCCTCCGGAGCAAAAAACGCAAACGTCCAGCCGCTGCTCCCACAGCAAAGGCCCCAGCGGGGAAAAGTCATGCTGGTCCTCACTGCCTCCGGGAACCCCTTCAAATACCCCACACCTTTTGGACCTCTCTGCTTTCCTGTGAACTCCATCCCCAAAACCACCGTTTTTCACTCTCGGCGTCCGCCGGAGCAAAAAACGCAAACGTCCAGCCGCTGCTCCCACAGCAAAGGTTACAAGGCGGAAAAGTCATGCTGGTCCTCACTGCCTCCGGGAACCCCTTCAAATGCCCCACACCTTTTGGACCTCTCTGTTTTCCTGTGGAATCCATCCTCAAAACCAATGTTTTTCACTCTCGGCAGCCTCCGGAGCAAAAAACGCAAACGTCCAGCCGCTGCTCCCACAGCAAAGGCCCCAGCGGGGAAAAGTCATTCTGGTCCTCACTGCCTCCGGGAACCCTTTCAAATGCCCCACACCTTTTGGACCTCTCTGCTTTCCTGTGGAGTCCATCCTCAAAACCACCGTTTTTCACTCTCGGCAGCCTCCGGAGCAAAAAACGCAAACGTCCAACCGCTGCTCCCACAGCAAAGGCCCCAGCGGGGAAAAGTCATGCTGGTCCTCACTGCCTCCGGGAACCCCTTCAAATGCCCCACACCTTTTGGACCTCTCTGCTTTCCTGTGGACTCCACCCTCAAAACCACCGTTTTTCACTCTCGGTTGCCTCCGGAGCAAAAAACGCAAAAGTCCAGCCACTGCTCCCACAGCAAAGGCCCCAGTGGGGACAAGTCATGCTGGTCCTCACTGCCTCCGGGAATCCCTTGAAATGCCCCACACCTTTTGGACCTCTCTGCTTTCCTGTGGACTCCATCCTCAAAACCACCGTTTTTAACCCTCGGTAGTCTCTGTAGCAAAAAACGCAAACTTCCAGCCGCTGCTACCACAGCAAAGCCCCAGCTGGGAAAAGTAATGCTGGTCCTCACTGCCTCCGGGAACCCCTTCAAATGCCCCACACCTTTTGGACCTCTCTGCTTTCCTGTGGACTCCATCCTCAAAACCACCGTTATTAACCCTCGGCAGCCTCCGGAGCAAAAAACGCAAACGTCAAGCCGCTGCTACCACAGCAAAGGCCCCAGCGGGTAAAAGTCATGCTGGTCCTCACTGCCTCCGGGAACCCCTTCAAATGCCCCACACCATTTGCACCTCTCTGCTTTCCTGTGGAATCCATCCTCAAAACCACGCTTTTTTATTCCTGGCAGTATCCGGAGCAAAAAATGCAAACGTCCAGCCGCTGCTCTCACATCAAAGGTTCTAAGGAAATAAAGTGATGCTGGTCCTCACTGGCTCCCCGAAACCCATGAAATGCCCCACACCATTGGGCCCTTACTGCTTTCCAGTGGACTCCATCCTCAAAACCACCGTTTTTCACTCTCGGCAGCCTCCGGAGCAAAAAAAGCAAATGTCCAGCCGCTACTCCCACAGCAAAGGCCCCAGCGGGGAAAAGTCATGCTGGTCCTCACTGCCTCCGGGAACCCCTTCAAATGCCCCACACCTTTTGGACCTCTCTGCTTTCCTGTGGACTCCATCCTCAAAACCACCGTTTTTCACTCTCGGCTTCCTCCGGAGCAAAAAATGCAAACGTCCAGCAATTGCTTCCACAGCAAAGGCCCCAGCGGGGAAAAGTCATGCTGGTCCTCACTGCCTCCAGGAACCCCTTCAAATGCCCCACACCTTTTGCACCTCTCTGCTTTCCTGTGGACTCCATCCTCAAAACCACCGTTTTTCACTCTCGGCAGCCTCCGGAGCAAAAAATGCAAACGTCCAGCAACTGCTTCCACAGCAAAGGCCCCAGCGGGGAAAAGTCATGCTGGTTCTCACTGCCTCCGGGAACCCCTTCAAATGCCCCACACCTTTTGGACCTCTCTGCTTTCCTGTGGAATCCATCCTCAAAACCACCGTTTTTAACCCTCGGCAGCCTCCGGAGCATAAAACGCAAACGTCCAGCCGCTGCTCCCACAGCAAAGCCCCAGCGGGTAAAAGTCATGCTGGTCCTCACTGCCTCCGGGAACCCCTTCAAATGCCCCACACCTTTTGCACCTCTCTGCTTTCCTGTGGACTCCATCCTCAAAACCACCGTTTTTATACCCTCCGTAGTCTCTGTAGCAAAAAACGCAAACGTCCAGCCGCTGCTCCCACAGCAAAGTTTCCAAGGCTGAAAAGTCATGCTGGTCCTCACTGCCTCTGGGAACCCCTTCAAATGCCCCACACCTTTTGGACCTCTCTGCTTTCCTGTGGACTCCATCCTCAAAACCACTGTTATTAACCCTCGGTAGTCTCTGTAGCAAAAAACGCAGATGTCCAGCCGCTGCTCCCATAGCAAAGGCCCCAGCGGGGAAAAGTCATGCTGGTCCTCACTGCCTCCGGGAACCCCTTCAAATGCCCCACACCTTTTGGACCTCTCTGCTTTTCTGTGGAATCCATCCTCAAAACCACTGTTTTTAACCCTTCTGTATTCTCTGTATCAAAAAACGCATACGTCCAGCCGCTGCTCCCACAGCAAAGGCCCCAGCGGGGAAAAGTCATGCTGGTCCTCACTGCCTCCGGGAACCCCTTCAAATGCCCCACACCTTTTGGACCTCTCTGTTTTCCTGTGGACTCCATCCTCAAAACCACCGTTTTTCACTCTCGGCAGCCTCCGGAGCAAAAAACGCAAACGTCCAGCCGCTGCTTCCACAGCAAAGGCCCCAGCAAGAAAAGTCATGCTGGTCTTCACTACCTCCAGGAACCCCTTCAAATGCCCCACACCTTTTGGACCTCTCTGCTTTCCTGTGGACTCCATCCTCAAAACCACCGTTTTTCACTCTCGGCAGCCTCCGGAGCAAAAAACGCAAACGTCCAGCCGCTGCTCCCACAGCAAAGGCCCCAGCGGGGAAAAGTCATGCTGGTCCTCACTGCCTCCGGGAACCCCTTCAAATACCCCACACCTTTTGGACCTCTCTGCTTTCCTGTGAACTCCATCCCCAAAACCACCGTTTTTCACTCTCGGCGTCCGCCGGAGCAAAAAACGCAAACGTCCAGCCGCTGCTCCCACACCAAAGGTTACAAGGCGGAAAAGTCATGCTGGTCCTCACTGCCTCCGGGAACCCCTTCAAATGCCCCACACCTTTTGGACCTCTCTGTTTTCCTGTGGACTCCATCCTCAAAACCAATGTTTTTCACTCTCGGCAGCCTCCGGAGCAAAAAACGCAAACGTCCAGCCGCTGCTCCCACAGCAAAGGCCCCAGCGGGGAAAAGTCATGCTGGTCGTCACTGCCTCCGGGAACCCTTTCAAATGCCCCACACCTTTTGGACCTCTCTGCTTTCCTGTGGAGTCCATCCTCAAAACCACCGTTTTTAACCCTCGGCAGCCTCCGGAGCAAAAAACGCAAACGTCCAACCGCTGCTCCCACAGCAAAGGCCCCAGCGGGGAAAAGTCATGCTGGTCCTCACTGCCTCCGGGAACCCCTTCAAATGCCCCACACCTTTTGGACCTCTCTGCTTTCCTGTGGACTCCACCCTCAAAAGCACCGTTTTTCACTCTCGGCAGCCTCCGGAGCAAAAAACGCAAAAGTCCAGCCACTGCTCCCACAGCAAAGGCCCCAGCGGGGACAAGTCATGCTGGTCCTCACTGCCTCCGGGAACCCCTTGAAATGCCCCACACCTTTTGGACCTCTCTGCTTTCCTGTGGACTCCATCCTCAAAACCACCGTTTTTAACCCTCGGTAGTCTCTGTAGCAAAAAACGCAAACTTCCAGCCGCTGCTACCACAGCAAAGCCCCAGCGGGGAAAAGTAATGCTGGTCCTCACTGCCTCCGGGAACCCCTTCAAATGCCCCACACCTTTTGGACCTCTCTGCTTTCCTGTGGACTCCATCCTCAAAACCACCGTTATTAACCCTCGGCAGCCTCCGGAGCAAAAAACGCAAACGTCCAGCCGCTGCTCCCACAGCAAAGGCCCCAGCGGGGAAAAGTCATGCTGGTCCTCACTGCCTCCGGGAACCCCTTCAAATGCCCCACACCTTTTGCACCTCTCTGCTTTCCTGTGGAATCCATCCTCAAAACCACGCTTTTTTATTCTCGGCAGTATCCGGAGCAAAAAATGCAAACGTCCAGCCGCTGCTCTCACATCAAAGGTTCTAAGGAAATAAAGTGATGCTGGTCCTCACTGGCTCCCCGAAACCCTTCAAATGCCCCACACCATTGGGCCCTCTCTGCTTTCCTGTGGACTCCATCCTCAAAACCACCGTTTTTCACTCTTGGCAGCCTCCGGAGCAAAAAACGCAAACGTCCAGCCGCCGCTCCCACAGCAAAGGCCCCAGCGGGGAAAAGTCATGCTGGTCCTCACTGCCTCCGGGAACCCCTTCAAATGCCCCACACCTTTTGGATCTCTCTGCTTCCCTGTGGATTCTAACCTCCAAATCACTGTTTTTCACTCTCGGCAGCCTCCGGAGCAAAAAACGCAAACGTCCAGCCGCTGCTCCCACAGCAAAGGCCCCAGCGGGGAAAAGTCATGCTGGTCCTCACTGCCTCCGGGAACCCCTTCAAATGCCCCACACCTTTTGGACCTCTCTGCTTTCCTGTGGACTCCATCCTCAAAACCACCGTTTTTCACTCTCAGCAGCCTCCAGAGCAAAAAACGCAAACGTCCAGCCGCTGCTCCCACAGCAAAGGCCCCAGCGGGGAAAAGTCATGCTGGTCCTCACTGCCTCCGGGAACCCCTTCAAATCCCCCGCACACTTGGGCCCTCTCTGCTTTCCTGTGGAATCCATCCTCAAAACCACCGTTTTTCACTCTTGGCAGCCTCCTGAGCAAAAAACGCAAACGTCCAGCCGCTGCTCCCACAGCAAAGTTTTCAAGGGGGAAAAGTCATGCTGGTCTTCACTGCCTCCCCGAACCCCTTCAAATGCCCCACACACTTGGGCCCTCTCTGCTTTCCAGTGGACTCCATCCTCTAAACCGCCGTTTTGCACTCGGCAGCCTCCGGAGCAAAAAACGCAAACGCCCAGCCGCTGCTCCCACAGCAAAGGCCCCAGCAGGGAAAAGTCATGCTGGTCCTCACTGCCTCCGGGAACCCCTTCAAATGCCCCCCACACTTGGGCCCTCTCTGCTTCCCTACGGACTCTAGCCTCAAAACCACCGTTTTTCACTCTCGGCAGCCTCCGGAGCAAAAAACGCAAACGTCCAGCCGCTGCTCCCACAGCAAAAGGCCCCAGCGGGGAAAAGTCATGCTGGTCCTCAGTGCCTCCGGGAACCCCTTCAAATGCCCCACGCACTTCGGCCCTCTCTGGTTTCTTACAGACTCTATCTTCAAAACCACCGTTTGTCACTCTCGGCAGCCTCCTTTCGTCTGAGATGCAGTCTCTGGCCACAGCGCTGAATGGCCCCTCCTGCAGAGCTCTGTCCTTCCCCAGGAAGTGTTAATGAAAAACCTGTTCGCAAAACCCACTCACAGCTACTCGGTCCGAAATGATCTTACCGCTTTTGCCTCGACACATCAAAATATAAACCGTATACTCTTAAAGGTATACCACCTACCCTTGACTCTACACCCCTGGGCGGGGTGACTCCGAGCCACGCGGATATGCACAGATACTACACAGAACACTACAAACAATGTGCCTCAAAGGTGAGGGAAAACTCTCAGCAAGAAGAATCATGCCGGGATGGAAGTCACTGTCGGGCAAGAAGACCTGCGAGTCACAAGGGCCATGTGAGGAGGGGGGGAGGAGTGGGGGGGGAGGGTTCAACGTGGGAATGAGAGGGAAAAGGGGGAGCCAAGAAAGGAGGAAAGAGGAGACAGCTGGGGGAAAAAAAAAAAGAAGAAAGGGGAGCAGCAGGGAAGAAACAATGAAGGGGGGGCGGGCGAGGTGTGAAGATGGAAAAACAGAAAGAAAGGGAGGTAGAAAGAGAGAGGGGAGACCTGGAACAGGAGAGACAAGACAGGTGGAAAGAGGGGGACAGCGGATGGAGTGGGGGAAAGAAAGGGAGAAATGGGACGGAGGAAAAATGGAGAAAGAAAAGGGGTGATGGGGGGTGAGGAAATGGGGAAGGGGGGACACGGAACACAGATGGTAGGGGGAACTGAGAAAGAAGGGTAGGGAAAAGGGGGGATGCAGGAGAAGGAAAGGGGGAACAAGGGAGAAAGGGGGAGCATGGAACACATTGGGAGAGCGTCATTGAAAAAGAAGGAACGGGGCAACGGGGGGGAAAGGGCAGAGGGAAAGGACGGGGAAAGGGGCAACGGGGAAGAATTAAAGGGGGTACCAAGGATGAAGGGAAAGAGCAAAACAGGAGGCATAGGGGAAAGGAAGGGGGAAAGGGGGACAGTAGTGTGGGGAAGAAAGGGCACGGGGGGTGGGGGGTATAAGGGATAATGAGGGAACAGGGGAGGTAGAACAAAAGGGGAAATAGGGGACATTGGACAGGGGGAAAGAAAGGCAAAGGGGGAAAGGGGCGACAGGGTGGAAGAAAGGGAAAGGAAGGGGGGAACATGGGGTGGGGGAATAAAGGGAAAGAGGGAAAGGTGGGACGGGAGGGAAGAAAGGGGAAAGGGGACAAGGAAAAGAAGGGTAAAGGGGGATGAGGAGAACGGGAAAGAAAGGGAAAAGGGGGGAATGGGGGAACACAGGGAAGAAGGGGGAAAACAGGGAAAGGGGACAGGGAAGGGTGAAGGGGAAATGCAATGAGCGGTCCCATCACCTGAAATACACTATGCCTTATGTCCCTTCTGCTTTCTTTAAAAATACTGAAACGCCATAGACAGACACATACAAGATGCTAACCTGAACCCCTGCTTGATAGTCTCATCATCAGCCCTATAAAGAGTAATTATATCAGCAACTTACACAGTATACAGCAACATTAGTGAAAAACACAAATTTCCATTTTCGGTAAAGTCGGGAATTCATCGAAATGGAATGGAAAAAACAAAAAGCATGCTATTAAACTCTCCCCCGAGGCTTCCCGGAGGCACGGTGGCTCACATGTGCAGCTGACAGAGGTACCGACGTCCTGGAGCTGTGAGCTGGTGGTGTGCGCTGTCAGGAATGGCTGGGAGCGATCCTTCCTCGCCGTGGGGCCCGTCCGCTCCTTGCTGGGGGCAGCCGCCTGTGGAACCCCCTTCTTTTCACTCCTCAGCCAGCTCCAGCAGGCATGCGTGCCCAGGCAGCCCCCGACCCTTGGCACAGCAGGGCCAGCCCCATCCTCAGCCTCACTGGCTGCACCTGAGGCTGCCCCCACTCATCCCCACCTGCAGCCTTTTTAAACCCTTGGCCCCGTCCCACCATCACCTCACTGGTCCCACCTGGGCTGCCCCAGCCCACAGCTGGAGCCCGTCAGGAGCAGGGGCCCTTGCCAAAGCCCCACAGCACATCGCCCCCTCCCCTGCCCCTGTCCCCAGCCACGACCTCTGCACCCAGGGGATGCAAACACATCCAGGGGCACACAAGGGGCAGGAAAAGTTTATTCATTAATGTACGCAAGAAATCCCAGCAGTGAGTTGGCTATAAGGCTCAGTGCCCAAACGCAACAGGACAGAGGGAGAAAAGGCAAGAGAAAAGCAGGAGGAAGGACAGAGGGACATAGAGAAGAGGTGTGAGACAGGGAAGCAGAAAACAGCACGCTGCAAACAAGAGAGGGGTGGGGAGTGGGACAGCCACGTAGAGAGAGGAGAGCGGACAGACTGCGCAAAATAACAGGCATAGAGATGGAGGAACAAATAAGAGCGACAGGGAGCAGGACAGAGGCCAAAGGGACCGGCAGGACAAGAAGACGGAGACAAGACAAGGGGCGGGGAAAATTTCTGCCGTGTCAGGGGGAAAAGAAACATTGGCAAGACATAAAAAATAACACCGGGGATCCGGACAGAGGTAGACATTGAAAGAAAATCTCAAAAGGCAATATGGTACACGAAACATAGACAAAAACTAAAAAATAGGGACAGGGAGATGTAAAAAGAAAGTGAAAAAGAGTGACTGGGTGCAGGAAAGAGAGGGTAGAATGGGGATTTGCAGACAGGTAGACGGCTAGAGGGAGACAAGGACAGAAAATTTTGAAAGCGATGGGATACAAGAATCATACACCAGAATTCAAACCTAGTTACGCAGAGCTGCATGGAGGGAGAGGTAGGAAGACAATTTGAAAAGCGACATAGCACAAGCCACACGGGCAAGAAGTTCAAATTAGTTTGGGGAATCAGAGAGGGAAGGGTAGGAGGGGAAATTAATTTAACTTACTGTTAATCAAATAATGACAAATAGGAACAAACGCAAAATAAAACACCTTCCTGCCACCCCTCCCTCTTTTCCTGGGCGCCTCTTCTCTCCTGACTTCTCTACATCCCACCCCTGACCAACGCAGGGGACATGGCATGGGGGTTGCGGCTCCTTCCTCCTCAGGCTCTTTTTCTGCTCCAGTGGGGGGTCCCTCCCATGAGGCCGCAGGTCTCGCACAGGCTCTCGGCTTCCTTCAGGCACAGCCACCTGCTCCGGCCTCGGGTCCTCCACGCGCCGCAGGGGCACGTTGGCTCCACCCTGGACCTCCCTGGACTGCAGGGGAACAGCCTGCCTCACCATGGTCTTCACCACAGGCTGCAGGAGAACCTCTGCTCTGCTTCCTACCAGCGCTGCCGATGGGCTCAGCTTTAACCAGCAGCACATCCGTCTCAGCGTGGGAACTGGCTGTGCCCAACATGGGAACAACACCCGGTGTCTTCTCACAGAACCCACCCCTGCAGCCCCCGCCCCAGCTAACGACACCTCGCATGGTAAACCCAATGCAACAGCGATGGGCTACAGGCCAGGAAGAAGGAAGCAACAGGAAACCATGCTGACAGAGATGAAAAAACAAAAAAAACAAAAAACACACAAAACAAAAAAGAGCAATGAGCCACAAGGCAGAGAAGAAGGAATTAAAAAAGGGGGCAGTGAGGTAGACAGAGATAAACTGAAACATACCAAAAAACCTCGATGAGCTGAAGGAGAGAGACAGAGCAATTAAAGAATGGGGACGGGGAGCCAGGCAGAGAGAGAACAATAAAGGTAAAAACAGACTGTGGGACACATATTTTATATTCTAAAATCCTTTATGTAATAGAGGAGGTTTTTTGTAGAGTAGATTTTTATTTTGAACACCTTCGCTATACGCAAACAAATAGTCATATGTCAATAGATAGTAAAATGAGAGGGTTTTCTCTATTTCAATGGCTCCCACCCATGTTTCCAGATTGTAACGTTTTCTAATGTCCCCTATGAATCTCCCTCTTCTGAGGCATACAACCCCAACAATGGACCTTGGGCTGCCGTAAATGGCATCATCCTATTTCAGCGTATTACCAAATAGGCCAGAAGAAAGAGGAAGGATTCAGGTGGACATGCGGCACCTCCTTTAAAGATGAGAAGTATTTGAAGACTTCAAATGAGTGTTGATCCATCTGAAGAAATTTTGCAGCCATTGTTAGTGTGGCAGTAAAGCTGCTGTCTGTTCTCGGGAAAGGGCTTGTTCCTCCCCCTTTCCCTTCAGGTGGAAATGTATGCGTGTGATTCTATACTAAAAAATAAAAAAATAATAAGGAGGAGAGGGGAAAGGGGGGACGGAACAGTGCAGAACAAAAAGGAGAAAAAGTGGGACAGGGGAAAAACAAAAAGGGGGGGAAGAGGGAAAAAAGGAAAGGGGGGAAGGGAAAGTAGAAACACTGGGAGAGAAAGAGGGGACGGGCAAGGCGTAAAGATGGAAAAACAGGAACAACAGTTAGGAGGTGGAGGCCGGAAGGTGGAGGCCAGGAGATAGAGGCCGGAAGGTGGAGGCCAAGAGATAGAGGCCGGAAGGTGGAGGCCGGAGGCCAGAAAGTAAAAGCCGGAAAGTGGAGGCCAGAGGACGAAAAGTGGAGGCCAGAGGATGAAAAGTGGAGGCCGGAAAGGGGAGGCCAGAGGCTCAAAAAGTGGAGGCCCAAAAGTGGAGGCCCAAAAGTGGAGGCCCAAAAAGTGGAGGCCCAAAAAGTGGAGGCCCAAAAAGTGGAGGCCCAAAAAGTGGAGGCCCAAAAAGTGGAGGCCCAAAAAGTGGAGGCCCAAAAAGTGGAGGCCCAAAAAGTGGAGGCCCAAAAAGTGGAGGCCCAAAAAGTGGAGGCCCAAAAAGTGGAGGCCCAAAAAGTGGAGGCCAAAAAGTGGAGGCCAAAAAGTGGAGGCCAAAAAGTGGAGGCCAAAAAGTGGAGGCCAAAAAGTGGAGGCCAAAAAGTGGAGGCCAAAAAGTGGAGGCCAAAAAGTGGAGGCCAAAAAGTGGAGGCCAAAAAGTGGAGGCCAGAGGCCAAGCAAAAAAATTTTGTAATTTTCATAATTCATTACCTCAAAACCACCGTTTTTAACCCTCTGTAGTCTCTGTATCAAAAAAAGCAAACGTCCAGCCGCTGCTCCCACAGCAAAGGTTCCAAGGCGGAAAAGTCATGCTGGTCCTCACTGCCTCCGGGAACCCCTTCAAATGCCCCACACCTTTTGGACCTCTCTGC
>NW_028127474.1:0-55589 GCF_965231255.1 Vanellus vanellus
GATGCTGGTCCTCACTGCCTCCTGGAACCCCCTTCAAAATGCCCCAGACAATTTGGCCCTTTCTGCTTCCCTGCGGACTCTAGCCTCAAAAGCACCTGTTTTCACTTTCGGCGCCCCCCAGAGGAAAAAAGACAAACGTCCAGCTTTTGCTGCCACAGCAAAGGTGCCAGCGGGGAAAAGTGATGCTGGTCCTCACTGCCTCCTGGAACCCCTTCAAATGCCCCAGACAATTTGGCCCTCTCTGCTTTCCTGCGCACTCTAGCCTCAAAAGCACCTTTTTTCACTTTCGGCGCCCTCCGGAGCAAAAAAGACAAACGTCCAGCTTTTGCTGCCACAGCAAAGGTGCAAGCGGGGAAAAGTGATGCTGGTCCTCACTGCCTCCTGGAACCCCTTCAAATGCCCCAGACAATTTGGCCCTCTCTGCTTTCCTGCGGACTCTAGCCTCAAAAGCACCTTTTTTCACTTTCGGCGCCCTCCGGAGGAAAAAAGACAAACGTCCAGCTTTTGCTGCCACAGCAAAGGTGCCAGCGGGGAAAAGTGATGCTGGTCCTCACTGCCTCCTGGAACCCCTTCAAATGCCCCACACAATTTGGCCCTCTCTGCTTTCCTGCGCACTCTAGCCTCAAAAGCACCTTTTTTCACTTTCGGCGCCCCCCAGAGGAAAAAAGACAAACGTCCAGCTTTTGCTGCCACAGCAAAGGTGCCAGCGGGGAAAAGTGATGCTGGTCCTCACTGCCTCCTGGAACCCCTTCAAATGCCCCAGACAATTTGGCCCTCTCTGCTTTCCTGCGCACTCTAGCCTCAAAAGCACCTTTTTTCACTTTCGGCGCCCTCCGGAGCAAAAAAGACAAACGTCCAGCTTTTGCTGCCACAGCAAAGGTGCCAGCGGGGAAAAGTGATGCTGGTCCTCACTGCCTCCTGGAACCCCTTCAAATGCCCCAGACAATTTGGCCCTCTCTGCTTTCCTGCGCACTCTAGCCTCAAAAGCAACTTTTTTCACTTTCGGCGCCCCCCAGAGGAAAAAAGACAAACGTCCAGCTTTTGCTGCCACAGCAAAGGTGCCAGCGGGGAAAAGTGATGCTGGTCCTCACTGCCTCCTGGAACCCCTTCAAATGCCCCAGACAATTTGGCCCTCTCTGCTTTCCTGCGCACTCTAGCCTCAAAAGCACCTTTTTTCACTTTCGGCGCCCCCAGAGGAAAAAAGACAAACGTCCAGCTTTTGCTGCCACAGCAAAGGTGCCAGCGGGGAAAAGTGATGCTGGTCCTCACTGCCTCCTGGAACCCCTTCAAATGCCCCAGACGATTTGGCCCTCTCTGCTTTCCTGCGCACTCTAGCCTTAAAAGCACCTTTTTTCACTTTCGGCGCCCTCCGGAGGAAAAAAGACAAACGTCCAGCTTTTGCTGCCACAGCAAAGGTGCCAGCGGGGAAAAGTGATGCTGGTCCCTCACTGCCTCCTGGAACCCCTTCAAATGCCCCAGACAATTTGGCCCTCTCTGCTTTCCTGCGCACTCTAGCCTCAAAAACACCGGTTTTCAATTTCAGCGCGGTTTTGGAGCAAAAAAGACAAACGTCCAGCTTTTGCTGCCACAGCAAAGGTGCCAGCGGGGAAAAGTGATGCTGGTCCTCACTGCCTCCTGGAACCCCTTCAAATGCCCCAGACAATTTGGCCCTCTCTGCTTTCCTGCGCACTCTAGCCTCAAAAGCACCTTTTTTTCACTTTCGGCGCCCCCCAGAGGAAAAAAGACAAACGTCCAGCTTTTGCTGCCACAGCAAAGGTGCCAGCGGGGAAAAGTGATGCTGGTCCTCACTGCCTCCTGGAACCCCTTCAAATGCCCCAGACAATTTGGCCCTCTCTGCTTTCCTGCGCACTCTAGCCTCAAAAGCACCTTTTTTCACTTTCGGCGCCCTCCGGAGCAAAAAAGACAAACGTCCAGCTTTTGCTGCCACAGCAAAGGTGCCAGCGGGGAAAAGTGATGCTGGTCCTCACTGCCTCCTGGAACCCCTTCAAATGCCCCAGACAATTTGGCCCTCTCTGCTTTCCTGCGCACTCTAGCCTCAAAAGCACCTTTTTTCACTTTCGGCGCCCTCTGGAGGAAAAAAGACAAACGTCCAGCTTTTGCTGCCACAGCAAAGGTGCCAGCGGGGAAAAGTGATGCTGGTCCTCACTGCCTCCTGGAACCCCTTCAAATGCCCCAGACAATTTGGCCCTCTCTGCTTTCCTGCGGACTCTAGCCTCAAAAGCACCTTTTTTCAGTATCGGCGCCCTCCGGAGGAAAAAAAGACAAACGTCCAGCTTTTGCTGCCACAGCAAAGGTGCCAGCGGGGAAAAATGATGCTGGTCCTCACTGCCTCCTGGAACCCCTTCAAATGCCCCAGACAATTTGGCCCTCTCTGCTATCCTGCGGACTCTAGCCTCAAAAGCACCTTTTTTTCACTTTCGCGCCCCCCCAGAGGAAAAAAGACAAACGTCCAGCTTTTGCTGCCACAGCAAAGGTGCCAGCGGGGAAAAGTGATGCTGGTCCTCACTGCCTCCTGGAACCCCTTCAAATGCCCCAGACAATTTGGCCCTCTCTGCTTTCCTGCGCACTCTAGCCTCAAAAGCACCTTTTTTCACTTTCGGCGCCCCCCAGAGGAAAAAAGACAAACGTCCAGCTTTTGCTGCCACAGCAAAGGTGCCAGCGGGGAAAAGTGATGCTGGTCCTCACTGCCTCCTGGAACCCCTTCAAATGCCCCAGACAATTTGGCCCTCTCTGCTTTCCTGCGCACTCTAGCCTCAAAAGCACCTTTTTTCACTATCGGCGCCCTCCGGAGCAAAAAAGACAAACGTCCAGCTTTTGCTGCCACAGCAAAGGTGCCAGCGGGGGAAAAGTGATGCTGGTCCTCACTGCCTCCTGGAACCCCTTCAAATGCCCCAGACAATTTGGCCCTCTCTGCTTTCCTGCGCACTCTAGCCTCAAAAACACCGGTTTTCAATTTCAGCGCGGTTTGGAGCAAAAAAGACAAACGTCCAGCTTTTGCTGCCACAGCAAAGGTGCCAGCGGGGAAAAGTGATGCTGGTCCTCACTGCCTCCTGGAACCCCTTCAAATGCCCCAGACAATTTGGCCCTCTCTGCTTTCCTGCGCACTCTAGCCTCAAAAGCACCTTTTTTCACTTTCGGCATCCTCCGGAGCAAAAAAGACAAACGTCCAGCTTTTGCTGCCACAGCAAAGGTGCCAGCGGGGAAAAGTGATGCTGGTCCTCACTGCCTCCTGGAACCCCTTCAAATGCCCCAGACAATTTGGCCCTCTCTGCTTTCCTGGGCACTCTAGCCTTAAAAGCACCTTTTTTCACTTTCGGCGCCCCCCAGAGGAAAAAAGACAAACGTCCAGCTTTTGCTGCCACAGCAAAGGTGCCAGCGGGGAAAAGTGATGCTGGTCCTCACTGCCTCCTGGAACCCCTTCAAATGCCCCAGACAATTTGGCCCTCTCTGCTTTCCTGCGCACTCTAGCCTCAAAAACACCGGTTTTCAATTTCAGCGCGGTTTGGAGAAAAAAAGACAAACGTCCAGCTTTTGCTGCCACAGCAAAGGTGCCAGCGGGGAAAAGTGATGCTGGTCCTCACTGCCTCCTGGAACCCCTTCAAATGCCCCAGACAATTTGGCCCTCTCTGCTTTCCTGCGCACTCTAGCCTCAAAAGCACCTTTTTTCACTTTCGGCGCCCCCCAGAGGAAAAAAGACAAACGTCCAGCTTTTGCTGCCACAGCAAAGGTGCCAGCGGGGAAAAGTGATGCTGGTCCTCACTGCCTCCTGGAACCCCTTCAAATGCCCCAGACAATTTGGCCCTCTCTGCTTTCCTGCGCACTCTAGCCTCAAAAGCAACTTTTTTCACTTTCGGCATCCTCCGGAGCAAAAAAGACAAACGTCCAGCTTTTGCTGCCACAGCAAAGGTGCCAGCGGGGAAAAGTGATGCTGGTCCTCACTGCCTCCTGGAACCCCTTCAAATGCCCCAGACAATTTGGCCCTCTCTGCTTTCCTGCGCACTCTAGCCTCAAAAGCACCTTTTTTCACTTTCGGCGCCCTCCGGAGCAAAAAAGACAAACGTCCAGCTTTTGCTGCCACAGCAAAGGTGCCAGCGGGGAAAAGTGATGCTGGTCCTCACTGCCTCCTGGAACCCCTTCAAATGCCCCAGACAATTTGGCCCTCTCTGCTTTCCTGCGCACTCTAGCCTCAAAAGCACCTTTTTTCACTTTCGGCGCCCCCCAGAGGAAAAAAGACAAACGTCCAGCTTTTGCTGCCACAGCAAAGGTGCCAGCGGGGAAAAGTGATGCTGGTCCTCACTGCCTCCTGGAACCCCTTCAAATGCCCCAGACAATTTGGCCCTCTCTACTTTCCTGCGCACTCTAGCCTCAAAAGCACCTTTTTTCACTTTCGGCGCCCTCCGGAGCAAAAAAGACAAACGTGCAGCTTTTGCTGCCACAGCAAAGGTGCCAGCGGGGAAAAGTGATGCTGGTCCTCACTGCCTCCTGGAACCCCTTCAAATGCCCCAGACAATTTGGCCCTCTCTGCTTTCCTGCGCACTCTAGCTTCAAAAGCACCTTTTTTCACTTTCGGCGCCCCCCAGAGGAAAAAAGACAAACGTCCAGCTTTTGCTGCCACAGCAAAGGTGCCAGCGGGGAAAAGTGATGCTGGTCCTCACTGCCTCCTGGAACCCCTTCAAATGCCCCAGACAATTTGGCCCTCTCTGCTTTCCTGCGCACTCTAGCCTCAAAAGCACCTTTTTTCACTTTCGGCGCCCCCTAGAGGAAAAAAGACAAACGTCCAGCTTTTGCTGCCACAGCAAAGGTGCCAGCGGGGAAAAGTGATGCTGGTCCTCACTGCCTCCTGGAACCCCTTCAAATGCCCCAGACAATTTGGCCCTCTCTGCTTTCCTGCGGACTCTAGCCTCAAAAGCACCTTTTTTCACTTTCGGCGCCCTCTGGAGGAAAAAAGACAAACGTCCAGCTTTTGCTGCCACAGCAAAGGTGCCAGCGGGGAAAAGTGATGCTGGTCCTCACTGCCTCCTGGAACCCCTTCAAATGCCCCAGACAATTTGGCCCTCTCTGCTTTCCTGCGCACTCTAGCCTCAAAAGCACCTTTTTTCACTTTCGGCGCCCCCCAGAGGAAAAAAGACAAACGTCCAGCTTTTGCTGCCACAGCAAAGGTGCCAGCGGGGAAAAGTGATGCTGGTCCTCACTGCCTCCTGGAACCCCTTCAAATGCCCCAGACGATTTGGCCCTCTCTGCTTTCCTGCGCACTCTAGCCTTAAAAGCACCTTTTTTCACTTTCGGCGCCCCCCAGAGGAAAAAAGACAAACGTCCAGCTTTTGCTGCCACAGCAAAGGTGCCAGCGGGGAAAAGTGATGCTGGTCCTCACTGCCTCCTGGAACCCCTTCAAATGCCCCAGACAATTTGGCCCTCTCTGCTTTTCTGCGCACTCTAGCCTCAAAAACACCTTTTTTCACTTTCGGCGCCCCCCAGAGGAAAAAAGACAAACGTCCAGCTTTTGCTGCCACAGCAAAGGTGCCAGCGGGGAAAAGTGATGCTGGTCCTCACTGCCTCCTGGAACCCCTTCAAATGCCCCAGACAATTTGGCCCTCTCTGCTTTCCTGCGCACTCTAGCCTCAAAAGCACCTTTTTTCACTTTCGGCATCCTCCGGAGCAAAAAAGAAAAACGTCCAGCTTTTGCTGACACAGCAAAGGTGCCAGCGGGGAAAAGTGATGCTGGTCCTCACTGCCTCCTGGAACCCCTTCAAATGCCCTACACAATTTGGCCCTCTCTGCTTTCCTGCGCACTCTAGCCTCAAAAGCACCTTTTTTCACTTTCGGCGCCCTCCGGAGGAAAAAAGACAAACGTCCAGCTTTTGCTGCCACAGCAAAGGTGCCAGCGGGGAAAAGTGATGCTGGTCCTCACTGCCTCCTGGAACCCCTTCAAATGCCCTACACAATTTGGCCCTCTCTACTTTCCTGCGCACTCTAGCCTCAAAAGCACCTTTTTTCACTTTCGGCGCCCCCCAGAGGAAAAAAGACAAACGTCCAGCTTTTGCTGCCACAGCAAAGGTGCCAGCGGGGAAAAGTGATGCTGGTCCTCACTGCCTCCTGGAACCCCTTCAAATGCCCCAGACAATTTGGCCCTCTCTGCTTTCCTGCGCACTCTAGCCTCAAAAGCACCTTTTTTCACTTTCGGCGCCCCCCAGAGGAAAAAAGACAAACGTCCAGCTTTTGCTGCCACAGCAAAGGTGCCAGCGGGGAAAAGTGATGCTGGTCCTCACTGCCTCCTGGAACCCCTTCAAATGCCCCAGACGATTTGGCCCTCTCTGCTTTCCTGCGCACTCTAGCCTTAAAAGCACCTTTTTTCACTTTCGGCGCCCCCCAGAGGAAAAAAGACAAACGTCCAGCTTTTGCTGCCACAGCAAAGGTGCCAGCGGGGAAAAGTGATGCTGGTCCTCACTGCCTCCTGGAACCCCTTCAAATGCCCCAGACAATTTGGCCCTCTCTGCTTTTCTGCGCACTCTAGCCTCAAAAACACCTTTTTTCACTTTCGGCGCCCCCCAGAGGAAAAAAGACAAACGTCCAGCTTTTGCTGCCACAGCAAAGGTGCCAGCGGGGAAAAGTGATGCTGGTCCTCACTGCCTCCTGGAACCCCTTCAAATGCCCCAGACAATTTGGCCCTCTCTGCTTTCCTGCGCACTCTAGCCTCAAAAGCACCTTTTTTCACTTTCGGCATCCTCCGGAGCAAAAAAGAAAAACGTCCAGCTTTTGCTGACACAGCAAAGGTGCCAGCGGGGAAAAGTGATGCTGGTCCTCACTGCCTCCTGGAACCCCTTCAAATGCCCCAGACAATTTGGCCCTCTCTGCTTTCCTGCGCACTCTAGCCTCAAAAGCACCTTTTTTCACTTTCGGCGCCCTCCGGAGGAAAAAAGACAAACGTCCAGCTTTTGCTGCCACAGCAAAGGTGCCAGCGGGGAAAAGTGATGCTGGTCCTCACTGCCTCCTGGAACCCCTTCAAATGCCCTACACAATTTGGCCCTCTCTACTTTCCTGCGCACTCTAGCCTCAAAAGCACCTTTTTTCACTTTCGGCGCCCCCCAGAGGAAAAAAAGACAAACGTCCAGCTTTTGCTGCCACAGCAAAGGTGCCAGCGGGGAAAAGTGATGCTGGTCCTCACTGCCTCCTGGAACCCCTTCAAATGCCCCAGACAATTTGGCCCTCTCTGCTTTCCTGCGCACTCTAGCCTCAAAAGCACCTTTTTTCACTTTCGGCGCCCCCCAGAGGAAAAAAGACAAACGTGCAGCTTTTGCTGCCACAGCAAAGGTGCCAGCGGGGAAAAGTGATGCTGGTCCTCACTGCCTCCTGGAACCCCTTCAAATGCCCCAGACAATTTGGCCCTCTCTGCTTTCCTGCGCACTCTAGCCTCAAAAACACCGGTTTTCAATTTCAGCGCGGTTTGGAGCAAAAAAGACAAACGTCCAGCTTTTGCTGCCACAGCAAAGGTGCCAGCGGGGAAAAGTGATGCTGGTCCTCACTGCCTCCTGGAACCCCTTCAAATGCCCCAGACAATTTGGCCCTCTCTGCTTTCCTGCGCACTCTAGCCTCAAAAGCACCTTTTTTCACTTTCGGCATCCTCCGGAGCAAAAAAGACAAACGTCCAGCTTTTGCTGCCACAGCAAAGGTGCCAGCGGGGAAAAGTGATGCTGGTCCTCACTGCCTCCTGGAACCCCTTCAAATGCCCCAGACAATTTGGCCCTCTCTGCTTTCCTGCACACTCTAGCCTCAAAAGCACCTTTTTTCACTTTCGGCGCCCTCCGGAGGAAAAAAGACAAACGTCCAGCTTTTGCTGCCACAGCAAAGGTGCCAGCGGGGAAAAGTGATGCTGGTCCTCACTGCCTCCTGGAACCCCTTCAAATGCCCCAGACAATTTGGCCCTCTCTGCTTTCCTGCCGTCTCTATCCTAAAAAGCACCTTTTTTCACTTTCGGCGCCCTCCGGAGGAAAAAAGACAAACGTCCAGCTTTTGCTGCCACAGCAAAGGTGCCAGCGGGGAAAAGTGATGCTGGTCCTCACTGCCTCCTGGAACCCCTTCAAATGCCCCAGACGATTTGGCCCTCTCTGCTTTCCTGCGCACTCTAGCCTCAAAAGCAACTTTTTTCACTTTCGGCGCCCTCCGGAGGAAAAAAGACAAACGTCCAGCTTTTGCTGCCACAGCAAAGGTGCCAGCGGGGAAAAGTGATGCTGGTCCTCACTGCCTCCTGGAACCCCTTCAAATGCCCCAGACAATTTGGCCCTTTCTGCTTTCCTGCGGACTCTAGCCTCAAAAGCACCTGTTTTCACTTTCGGCGCCCCCCAGAGGAAAAAAGACAAACGTCCAGCTTTTGCTGCCACAGCAAAGGTGCCAGCGGGGAAAAGTGATGCTGGTCCTCACTGCCTCCTGGAACCCCTTCAAATGCCCCAGACAATTTGGCCCTCTCTGCTTTCCTGCGCACTCTAGCCTCAAAAGCACCTTTTTTCACTTTCGGCGCCCTCCGGAGCAAAAAAGACAAACGTGCAGCTTTTGCTGCCACAGCAAAGGTGCCAGCGGGGAAAAGTGATGCTGGTCCTCACTGCCTCCTGGAACCCCTTCAAATGCCCCAGACAATTTGGCCCTCTCTGCTTTCCTGCGCACTCTAGCCTCAAAAGCACCTTTTTTCACTTTCGGCGCCCTCCGGAGGAAAAAAGACAAACGTCCAGCTTTTGCTGCCACAGCAAAGGTGCCAGCGGGGAAAAGTGATGCTGGTCCTCACTGCCTCCTGGAACCCCTTCAAATGCCCCAGACAATTTGGCCCTCTCTGCTTTCCTGCGCACTCTAGCCTCAAAAGCACCTTTTTTCACTTTCGGCGCCCCCCAGAGGAAAAAAGACAAACGTCCAGCTTTTGCTGCCACAGCAAAGGTGCCAGCGGGGAAAAGTGATGCTGGTCCTCACTGCCTCCTGGAACCCCTTCAAATGCCCCAGACAATTTGGCCCTCTCTGCTTTCCTGCGCACTCTAGCCTCAAAAGCACCTTTTTTCACTTTCGGCGCCCTCCGGAGCAAAAAAGACAAACGTCCAGCTTTTGCTGCCACAGCAAAGGTGCCAGCGGGGAAAAGTGATGCTGGTCCTCACTGCCTCCTGGAACCCCTTCAAATGCCCCAGACAATTTGGCCCTCTCTGCTTTCCTGCGCACTCTAGCCTCAAAAGCAACTTTTTTCACTTTCGGCGCCCCCCAGAGGAAAAAAGACAAACGTCCAGCTTTTGCTGCCACAGCAAAGGTGCCAGCGGGGAAAAGTGATGTTGGTCCTCACTGCCTCCTGGAACCCCTTCAAATGCCCCAGACAATTTGGCCCTCTCTGCTTTCCTGCGCACTCTAGCCTCAAAAGCACCTTTTTTCACTTTCGGCGCCCCCCAGAGGAAAAAAGACAAACGTCCAGCTTTTGCTGCCACAGCAAAGGTGCCAGCGGGGAAAAGTGATGCTGGTCCTCACTGCCTCCTGGAACCCCTTCAAATGCCCCAGACGATTTGGCCCTCTCTGCTTTCCTGCGCACTCTAGCCTTAAAAGCACCTTTTTTCACTTTCGGCGCCCTCCGGAGGAAAAAAGACAAACGTCCAGCTTTTGCTGCCACAGCAAAGGTGCCAGCGGGGAAAAGTGATGCTGGTCCTCACTGCCTCCTGGAACCCCTTCAAATGCCCCAGACAATTTGGCCCTCTCTGCTTTCCTGCGCACTCTAGTCTCAAAAACACCGGTTTTAAATTTCAGCGCAGTTTGGAGCAAAAAAAACAAACGTCCAGCTTTTGCTGCCACAGCAAAGGTGCCAGCGGGGAAAAGTGATGCTGGTCCTCACTGCCTCCTGGAACCCCTTCAAATGCCCCAGACAATTTGGCCCTCTCTGCTTTCCTGCGCACTCTAGCCTCAAAAGCACCTTTTTTCACTTTCGGCGCCCCCCAGAGGAAAAAAGACAAACGTCCAGCTTTTGCTGCCACAGCAAAGGTGCCAGCGGGGAAAAGTGATGCTGGTCCTCACTGCCTCCTGGAACCCCTTCAAATGCCCCAGACAATTTGGCCCTCTCTGCTTTCCTGCGCACTCTAGCCTCAAAAGCACCTTTTTTCACTTTCGGCGCCCTCCGGAGCAAAAAAGACAAACGTCCAGCTTTTGCTGCCACAGCAAAGGTGCCAGCGGGGAAAAGTGATGCTGGTCCTCACTGCCTCCTGGAACCCCTTCAAATGCCCCAGACAATTTGGCCCTCTCTGCTTTCCTGCGCACTCTAGCCTCAAAAGCACCTTTTTTCACTTTCGGCGCCCTCTGGAGGAAAAAAGACAAACGTCCAGCTTTTGCTGCCACAGCAAAGGTGCCAGCGGGGAAAAGTGATGCTGGTCCTCACTGCCTCCTGGAACCCCTTCAAATGCCCCAGACAATTTGGCCCTCTCTGCTTTCCTGCGGACTCTAGCCTCAAAAGCACCTTTTTTCAGTATCGGCGCCCTCCGGAGGAAAAAAGACAAACGTCCAGCTTTTGCTGCCACAGCAAAGGTGCCAGCGGGGAAAAATGATGCTGGTCCTCACTGCCTCCTGGAACCCCTTCAAATGCCCCAGACAATTTGGCCCTCTCTGCTATCCTGCGGACTCTAGCCTCAAAAGCACCTTTTTTCACTTTCGGCGCCCCCCAGAGGAAAAAAGACAAACGTCCAGCTTTTGCTGCCACAGCAAAGGTGCCAGCGGGGAAAAGTGATGCTGGTCCTCATCGCCTCCTGGACCCCTTCAAATGCCCCAGACAATTTGGCCCTCTCTGCTTTCCTGCGGACTCTAGCCTCAAAAGCACCTTTTTTCACTTTCGGCGCCCCCCAGAGGAAAAAAGACAAACGTCCAGCTTTTGCTGCCACAGCAAAGGTGCCAGCGGGGAAAAGTGATGCTGGTCCTCACTGCCTCCTGGAACCCCTTCAAATGCCCCAGACAATTTGGCCCTCTCTGCTTTCCTGCGCACTCTAGCCTCAAAAGCACCTTTTTTCACTATCGGCGCCCTCCGGAGCAAAAAAGACAAACGTCCAGCTTTTGCTGCCACAGCAAAGGTGCCAGCGGGGAAAAGTGATGCTGGTCCTCACTGCCTCCTGGAACCCCTTCAAATGCCCCAGACAATTTGGCCCTCTCTGCTTTCCTGCGGACTCTAGCCTCAAAAGCACCTTTTTTCGCTTTCGCCGCTGTTTGGAGCAAAAAAGACAAACGTCCAGCTTTTGCTGCCACAGCAAAGGTGCCAGCGGGGAAAAGTGATGCTGGTCCTCACTGCCTCCTGGAACCCCTTCAAATGCCCCAGACAATTTGGCCCTCTCTGCTTTCCTGCGCACTCTAGCCTCAAAAGCACCTTTTTTCACTTTCGGCGCCCCCCAGAGGAAAAAAGACAAACGTCCAGCTTTTGCTGCCACAGCAAAGGTGCCAGCGGGGAAAAGTGATGCTGGTCCTCACTGCCTCCTGGAACCCCTTCAAATGCCCCAGACAATTTGGCCCTCTCTGCTTTCCTGCGCACTCTAGCCTCAAAAGCACCGTTTTCACTTTCGGCGCCCCCCAGAGGAAAAAAGACAAACGTCCAGCTTTTGCTGCCACAGCAAAGGTGCCAGCGGGGAAAAGTGATGCTGGTCCTCACTGCCTCCTGGAACCCCTTCAAATGCCCCAGACGATTTGGCCCTCTCTGCTTTCCTGCGCACTCTAGCCTTAAAAGCACCTTTTTTCACTTTCGTAGCCCCCCAGAGGAAAAAAGACAAACGTCCAGCTTTTGCTGCCACAGCAAAGGTGCCAGCGGGGAAAAGTGATGCTGGTCCTCACTGCCTCCTGGAACCCCTTCAAATGCCCCAGACAATTTGGCCCTCTCTGCTTTCCTGCGCACTCTAGCCTCAAAAGCACCGGTTTTCAATTTCAGCGCGGTTTGGAGAAAAAAAGACAAACGTCCAGCTTTTGCTGCCACAGCAAAGGTGCCAGCGGGGAAAAGTGATGCTGGTCCTCACTGCCTCCTGGAACCCCTTCAAATGCCCCAGACAATTTGGCCCTCTCTGCTTTCCTGCGCACTCTAGCCTCAAAAGCACCTTTTTTCACTTTCGGCGCCCCCCAGAGGAAAAAAGACAAACGTCCAGCTTTTGCTGCCACAGCAAAGGTGCCAGCGGGGAAAAGTGATGCTGGTCCTCACTGCCTCCTGGAACCCCTTCAAATGCCCCAGACAATTTGGCCCTCTCTGCTTTCCTGCGCACTCTAGCCTCAAAAGCACCTTTTTTCACTTTCGGCATCCTCCGGAGCAAAAAAGACAAACGTCCAGCTTTTGCTGCCACAGCAAAGGTGCCAGCGGGGAAAAGTGATGCTGGTCCTCACTGCCTCCTGGAACCCCTTCAAATGCCCCAGACAATTTGGCCCTCTCTGCTTTCCTGCGCACTCTAGCCTCAAAAGCACCTTTTTTCACTTTCGGCGCCCCCCAGAGGAAAAAAGACAAACGTCCAGCTTTTGCTGCCACAGCAAAGGTGCCAGCGGGGAAAAGTGATGCTGGTCCTCACTGCCTCCTGGAACCCCTTCAAATGCCCCAGACAATTTGGCCCTCTCTGCTTTCCTGCGCACTCTAGCCTCAAAAGCACCTTTTTTCACTTTCGGCGCCCCCCAGAGGAAAAAAGACAAACGTCCAGCTTTTGCTGCCACAGCAAAGGTGCCAGCGGGGAAAAGTGATGCTGGTCCTCACTGCCTCCTGGAACCCCTTCAAATGCCCCAGAAGATTTGGCCCTCTCTGCTTTCCTGGGCACTCTAGCCTTAAAAGCACCTTTTTTCACTTTCGTAGCCCCCCAGAGGAAAAAAGACAAACGTCCAGCTTTTGCTGCCACAGCAAAGGTGCCAGCGGGGAAAAGTGATGCTGGTCCTCACTGCCTCCTGGAACCCCTTCAAATGCCCCAGACAATTTGGCCCTCTCTGCTTTCCTGCGCACTCTAGCCTCAAAAACACCGGTTTTCAATTTCAGCGCGGTTTGGAGCAAAAAAGACAAACGTCCAGCTTTTGCTGCCACAGCAAAGGTGCCAGCGGGGAAAAGTGATGCTGGTCCTCACTGCCTCCTGGAACCCCTTCAAATGCCCCAGACAATTTGGCCCTCTCTGCTTTCCTGCGCACTCTAGCCTCAAAAGCACCTTTTTTCACTTTCGGCGCCCCCCAGAGGAAAAAAGACAAACGTCCAGCTTTTGCTGCCACAGCAAAGGTGCCAGCGGGGAAAAGTGATGCTGGTCCTCACTGCCTCCTGGAACCCCTTCAAATGCCCCAGACAATTTGGCCCTCTCTGCTTTCCTGCGCACTCTAGCCTCAAAAGCACCTTTTTTCACTTTCGGCGCCCCCCAGAGGAAAAAAGACAAACGTCCAGCTTTTGCTGCCACAGCAAAGGTGCCAGCGGGGAAAAGTGATGCTGGTCCTCACTGCCTCCTGGAACCCCTTCAAATGCCCCAGAAGATTTGGCCCTCTCTGCTTTCCTGGGCACTCTAGCCTTAAAAGCACCTTTTTTCACTTTCGTAGCCCCCCAGAGGAAAAAAGACAAACGTCCAGCTTTTGCTGCCACAGCAAAGGTGCCAGCGGGGAAAAGTGATGCTGGTCCTCACTGCCTCCTGGAACCCCTTCAAATGCCCCAGACAATTTGGCCCTCTCTGCTTTCCTGCGCACTCTAGCCTCAAAAACACCGGTTTTCAATTTCAGCGCGGTTTGGAGAAAAAAAGACAAACGTCCAGCTTTTGCTGCCACAGCAAAGGTGCCAGCGGGGAAAAGTGATGCTGGTCCTCACTGCCTCCTGGAACCCCTTCAAATGCCCCAGACAATTTGGCCCTCTCTGCTTTCCTGCGCACTCTAGCCTCAAAAGCACCTTTTTTCACTTTCGGCGCCCCCCAGAGGAAAAAAGACAAACGTCCAGCTTTTGCTGCCACAGCAAAGGTGCCAGCGGGGAAAAGTGATGCTGGTCCTCACTGCCTCCTGGAACCCCTTCAAATGCCCCAGACAATTTGGCCCTCTCTGCTTTCCTGCGCACTCTAGCCTCAAAAGCAACTTTTTTCACTTTCGGCATCCTCCGGAGCAAAAAAGACAAACGTCCAGCTTTTGCTGCCACAGCAAAGGTGCCAGCGGGGAAAAGTGATGCTGGTCCTCACTGCCTCCTGGAACCCCTTCAAATGCCCCAGACAATTTGGCCCTCTCTGCTTTCCTGCGCACTCTAGCCTCAAAAGCACCTTTTTTCACTTTCGGCGCCCTCCGGAGCAAAAAAGACAAACGTCCAGCTTTTGCTGCCACAGCAAAGGTGCCAGCGGGGAAAAGTGATGCTGGTCCTCACTGCCTCCTGGAACCCCTTCAAATGCCCCAGACAATTTGGCCCTCTCTGCTTTCCTGCGCACTCTAGCCTCAAAAGCACCTTTTTTCACTTTCGGCGCCCCCCAGAGGAAAAAAGACAAACGTCCAGCTTTTGCTGCCACAGCAAAGGTGCCAGCGGGGAAAAGTGATGCTGGTCCTCACTGCCTCCTGGAACCCCTTCAAATGCCCCAGACAATTTGGCCCTCTCTACTTTCCTGCGCACTCTAGCCTCAAAAGCACCTTTTTTCACTTTCGGCGCCCTCCGGAGCAAAAAAGACAAACGTGCAGCTTTTGCTGCCACAGCAAAGGTGCCAGCGGGGAAAAGTGATGCTGGTCCTCACTGCCTCCTGGAACCCCTTCAAATGCCCCAGACAATTTGGCCCTCTCTGCTTTCCTGCGCACTCTAGCTTCAAAAGCACCTTTTTTCACTTTCGGCGCCCCCCAGAGGAAAAAAGACAAACGTCCAGCTTTTGCTGCCACAGCAAAGGTGCCAGCGGGGAAAAGTGATGCTGGTCCTCACTGCCTCCTGGAACCCCTTCAAATGCCCCAGACAATTTGGCCCTCTCTGCTTTCCTGCGCACTCTAGCCTCAAAAGCACCTTTTTTCACTTTCGGCGCCCCCTAGAGGAAAAAAGACAAACGTCCAGCTTTTGCTGCCACAGCAAAGGTGCCAGCGGGGAAAAGTGATGCTGGTCCTCACTGCCTCCTGGAACCCCTTCAAATGCCCCAGACAATTTGGCCCTCTCTGCTTTCCTGCGGACTCTAGCCTCAAAAGCACCTTTTTTCACTTTCGGCGCCCTCTGGAGGAAAAAAGACAAACGTCCAGCTTTTGCTGCCACAGCAAAGGTGCCAGCGGGGAAAAGTGATGCTGGTCCTCACTGCCTCCTGGAACCCCTTCAAATGCCCCAGACAATTTGGCCCTCTCTGCTTTCCTGCGCACTCTAGCCTCAAAAGCACCTTTTTTCACTTTCGGCGCCCCCCAGAGGAAAAAAGACAAACGTCCAGCTTTTGCTGCCACAGCAAAGGTGCCAGCGGGGAAAAGTGATGCTGGTCCTCACTGCCTCCTGGAACCCCTTCAAATGCCCCAGACGATTTGGCCCTCTCTGCTTTCCTGCGCACTCTAGCCTTAAAAGCACCTTTTTTCACTTTCGGCGCCCCCCAGAGGAAAAAAGACAAACGTCCAGCTTTTGCTGCCACAGCAAAGGTGCCAGCGGGGAAAAGTGATGCTGGTCCTCACTGCCTCCTGGAACCCCTTCAAATGCCCCAGACAATTTGGCCCTCTCTGCTTTTCTGCGCACTCTAGCCTCAAAAACACCTTTTTTCACTTTCGGCGCCCCCCAGAGGAAAAAAGACAAACGTCCAGCTTTTGCTGCCACAGCAAAGGTGCCAGCGGGGAAAAGTGATGCTGGTCCTCACTGCCTCCTGGAACCCCTTCAAATGCCCCAGACAATTTGGCCCTCTCTGCTTTCCTGCGCACTCTAGCCTCAAAAGCACCTTTTTTCACTTTCGGCATCCTCCGGAGCAAAAAAGAAAAACGTCCAGCTTTTGCTGACACAGCAAAGGTGCCAGCGGGGAAAAGTGATGCTGGTCCTCACTGCCTCCTGGAACCCCTTCAAATGCCCCAGACAATTTGGCCCTCTCTGCTTTCCTGCGCACTCTAGCCTCAAAAGCACCTTTTTTCACTTTCGGCGCCCTCCGGAGGAAAAAAGACAAACGTCCAGCTTTTGCTGCCACAGCAAAGGTGCCAGCGGGGAAAAGTGATGCTGGTCCTCACTGCCTCCTGGAACCCCTTCAAATGCCCTACACAATTTGGCCCTCTCTACTTTCCTGCGCACTCTAGCCTCAAAAGCACCTTTTTTCACTTTCGGCGCCCCCCAGAGGAAAAAAGACAAACGTCCAGCTTTTGCTGCCACAGCAAAGGTGCCAGCGGGGAAAAGTGATGCTGGTCCTCACTGCCTCCTGGAACCCCTTCAAATGCCCCAGACAATTTGGCCCTCTCTGCTTTCCTGCGCACTCTAGCCTCAAAAGCACCTTTTTTCACTTTCGGCGCCCCCCAGAGGAAAAAAGACAAACGTGCAGCTTTTGCTGCCACAGCAAAGGTGCCAGCGGGGAAAAGTGATGCTGGTCCTCACTGCCTCCTGGAACCCCTTCAAATGCCCCAGACAATTTGGCCCTCTCTGCTTTCCTGCGCACTCTAGCCTCAAAAACACCGGTTTTCAATTTCAGCGCGGTTTGGAGCAAAAAAGACAAACGTCCAGCTTTTGCTGCCACAGCAAAGGTGCCAGCGGGGAAAAGTGATGCTGGTCCTCACTGCCTCCTGGAACCCCTTCAAATGCCCCAGACAATTTGGCCCTCTCTGCTTTCCTGCGCACTCTAGCCTCAAAAGCACCTTTTTTCACTTTCGGCATCCTCCGGAGCAAAAAAGACAAACGTCCAGCTTTTGCTGCCACAGCAAAGGTGCCAGCGGGGAAAAGTGATGCTGGTCCTCACTGCCTCCTGGAACCCCTTCAAATGCCCCAGACAATTTGGCCCTCTCTGCTTTCCTGCACACTCTAGCCTCAAAAGCACCTTTTTTCACTTTCGGCGCCCTCCGGAGGAAAAAAGACAAACGTCCAGCTTTTGCTGCCACAGCAAAGGTGCCAGCGGGGAAAAGTGATGCTGGTCCTCACTGCCTCCTGGAACCCCTTCAAATGCCCCAGACAATTTGGCCCTCTCTGCTTTCCTGCCGTCTCTATCCTAAAAAGCACCTTTTTTCACTTTCGGCGCCCTCCGGAGGAAAAAAGACAAACGTCCAGCTTTTGCTGCCACAGCAAAGGTGCCAGCGGGGAAAAGTGATGCTGGTCCTCACTGCCTCCTGGAACCCCTTCAAATGCCCCAGACGATTTGGCCCTCTCTGCTTTCCTGCGCACTCTAGCCTCAAAAGCAACTTTTTTCACTTTCGGCGCCCTCCGGAGGAAAAAAGACAAACGTCCAGCTTTTGCTGCCACAGCAAAGGTGCCAGCGGGGAAAAGTGATGCTGGTCCTCACTGCCTCCTGGAACCCCTTCAAATGCCCCAGACAATTTGGCCCTTTCTGCTTTCCTGCGGACTCTAGCCTCAAAAGCACCTGTTTTCACTTTCGGCGCCCCCCAGAGGAAAAAAGACAAACGTCCAGCTTTTGCTGCCACAGCAAAGGTGCCAGCGGGGAAAAGTGATGCTGGTCCTCACTGCCTCCTGGAACCCCTTCAAATGCCCCAGACAATTTGGCCCTCTCTGCTTTCCTGCGCACTCTAGCCTCAAAAGCACCTTTTTTCACTTTCGGCGCCCTCCGGAGCAAAAAAGACAAACGTCCAGCTTTTGCTGCCACAGCAAAGGTGCCAGCGGGGAAAAGTGATGCTGGTCCTCACTGCCTCCTGGAACCCCTTCAAATGCCCCAGACAATTTGGCCCTCTCTGCTTTCCTGCGCACTCTAGCCTCAAAAGCACCTTTTTTCACTTTCGGCGCCCTCCGGAGGAAAAAAGACAAACGTCCAGCTTTTGCTGCCACAGCAAAGGTGCCAGCGGGGAAAAGTGATGCTGGTCCTCACTGCCTCCTGGAACCCCTTCAAATGCCCCAGACAATTTGGCCCTCTCTGCTTTCCTGCGCACTCTAGCCTCAAAAGCACCTTTTTTCACTTTCGGCGCCCCCCAGAGGAAAAAAGACAAACGTCCAGCTTTTGCTGCCACAGCAAAGGTGCCAGCGGGGAAAAGTGATGCTGGTCCTCACTGCCTCCTGGAACCCCTTCAAATGCCCCAGACAATTTGGCCCTCTCTGCTTTCCTGCGCACTCTAGCCTCAAAAGCACCTTTTTTCACTTTCGGCGCCCTCCGGAGCAAAAAAGACAAACGTCCAGCTTTTGCTGCCACAGCAAAGGTGCCAGCGGGGAAAAGTGATGCTGGTCCTCACTGCCTCCTGGAACCCCTTCAAATGCCCCAGACAATTTGGCCCTCTCTGCTTTCCTGCGCACTCTAGCCTCAAAAGCAACTTTTTTCACTTTCGGCGCCCCCCAGAGGAAAAAAGACAAACGTCCAGCTTTTGCTGCCACAGCAAAGGTGCCAGCGGGGAAAAGTGATGTTGGTCCTCACTGCCTCCTGGAACCCCTTCAAATGCCCCAGACAATTTGGCCCTCTCTGCTTTCCTGCGCACTCTAGCCTCAAAAGCACCTTTTTTCACTTTCGGCGCCCCCCAGAGGAAAAAAGACAAACGTCCAGCTTTTGCTGCCACAGCAAAGGTGCCAGCGGGGAAAAGTGATGCTGGTCCTCACTGCCTCCTGGAACCCCTTCAAATGCCCCAGACGATTTGGCCCTCTCTGCTTTCCTGCGCACTCTAGCCTTAAAAGCACCTTTTTTCACTTTCGGCGCCCTCCGGAGGAAAAAAGACAAACGTCCAGCTTTTGCTGCCACAGCAAAGGTGCCAGCGGGGAAAAGTGATGCTGGTCCTCACTGCCTCCTGGAACCCCTTCAAATGCCCCAGACAATTTGGCCCTCTCTGCTTTCCTGCGCACTCTAGTCTCAAAAACACCGGTTTTAAATTTCAGCGCAGTTTGGAGCAAAAAAAACAAACGTCCAGCTTTTGCTGCCACAGCAAAGGTGCCAGCGGGGAAAAGTGATGCTGGTCCTCACTGCCTCCTGGAACCCCTTCAAATGCCCCAGACAATTTGGCCCTTTCTGCTTTCCTGCGCACTCTAGCCTCAAAAGCACCTTTTTTCACTTTCGGCGCCCCCCAGAGGAAAAAAGACAAACGTCCAGCTTTTGCTGCCACAGCAAAGGTGCCAGCGGGGAAAAGTGATGCTGGTCCTCACTGCCTCCTGGAACCCCTTCAAATGCCCCAGACAATTTGGCCCTCTCTGCTTTCCTGCGCACTCTAGCCTCAAAAGCACCTTTTTTCACTTTCGGCGCCCTCCGGAGCAAAAAAGACAAACGTCCAGCTTTTGCTGCCACAGCAAAGGTGCCAGCGGGGAAAAGTGATGCTGGTCCTCACTGCCTCCTGGAACCCCTTCAAATGCCCCAGACAATTTGGCCCTCTCTGCTTTCCTGCGCACTCTAGCCTCAAAAGCACCTTTTTTCACTTTCGGCGCCCTCTGGAGGAAAAAAGACAAACGTCCAGCTTTTGCTGCCACAGCAAAGGTGCCAGCGGGGAAAAGTGATGCTGGTCCTCACTGCCTCCTGGAACCCCTTCAAATGCCCCAGACAATTTGGCCCTCTCTGCTTTCCTGCGGACTCTAGCCTCAAAAGCACCTTTTTTCAGTATCGGCGCCCTCCGGAGGAAAAAAGACAAACGTCCAGCTTTTGCTGCCACAGCAAAGGTGCCAGCGGGGAAAAATGATGCTGGTCCTCACTGCCTCCTGGAACCCCTTCAAATGCCCCAGACAATTTGGCCCTCTCTGCTATCCTGCGCACTCTAGCCTCAAAAGCACCTTTTTTCACTTTCGGCGCCCCCCAGAGGAAAAAAGACAAACGTCCAGCTTTTGCTGCCACAGCAAAGGTGCCAGCGGGGAAAAGTGATGCTGGTCCTCATCGCCTCCTGGAACCCCTTCAAATGCCCCAGACAATTTGGCCCTCTCTGCTTTCCTGCGCACTCTAGCCTCAAAAGCACCTTTTTTCACTTTCGGCGCCCCCCAGAGGAAAAAAGACAAACGTCCAGCTTTTGCTGCCACAGCAAAGGTGCCAGCGGGGAAAAGTGATGCTGGTCCTCACTGCCTCCTGGAACCCCTTCAAATGCCCCAGACAATTTGGCCCTCTCTGCTTTCCTGCGCACTCTAGCCTCAAAAGCACCTTTTTTCACTATCGGCGCCCTCCGGAGCAAAAAAGACAAACGTCCAGCTTTTGCTGCCACAGCAAAGGTGCCAGCGGGGAAAAGTGATGCTGGTCCTCACTGCCTCCTGGAACCCCTTCAAATGCCCCAGACAATTTGGCCCTCTCTGCTTTCCTGCGGACTCTAGCCTCAAAAGCACCTTTTTTCGCTTTCGCCGCTGTTTGGAGCAAAAAAGACAAACGTCCAGCTTTTGCTGCCACAGCAAAGGTGCCAGCGGGGAAAAGTGATGCTGGTCCTCACTGCCTCCTGGAACCCCTTCAAATGCCCCAGACAATTTGGCCCTCTCTGCTTTCCTGCGCACTCTAGCCTCAAAAGCACCTTTTTTCACTTTCGGCGCCCCCCAGAGGAAAAAAGACAAACGTCCAGCTTTTGCTGCCACAGCAAAGGTGCCAGCGGGGAAAAGTGATGCTGGTCCTCACTGCCTCCTGGAACCCCTTCAAATGCCCCAGACAATTTGGCCCTCTCTGCTTTCCTGCGCACTCTAGCCTCAAAAGCACCGTTTTCACTTTCGGCGCCCCCCAGAGGAAAAAAGACAAACGTCCAGCTTTTGCTGCCACAGCAAAGGTGCCAGCGGGGAAAAGTGATGCTGGTCCTCACTGCCTCCTGGAACCCCTTCAAATGCCCCAGACGATTTCGCCCTCTCTGCTTTCCTGCGCACTCTAGCCTTAAAAGCACCTTTTTTCACTTTCGTAGCCCCCCAGAGGAAAAAAGACAAACGTCCAGCTTTTGCTGCCACAGCAAAGGTGCCAGCGGGGAAAAGTGATGCTGGTCCTCACTGCCTCCTGGAACCCCTTCAAATGCCCCAGACAATTTGGCCCTCTCTGCTTTCCTGCGCACTCTAGCCTCAAAAGCACCGGTTTTCAATTTCAGCGCGGTTTGGAGAAAAAAAGACAAACGTCCAGCTTTTGCTGCCACAGCAAAGGTGCCAGCGGGGAAAAGTGATGCTGGTCCTCACTGCCTCCTGGAACCCCTTCAAATGCCCCAGACAATTTGGCCCTCTCTGCTTTCCTGCGCACTCTAGCCTCAAAAGCACCTTTTTTCACTTTCGGCGCCCCCCAGAGGAAAAAAGACAAACGTCCAGCTTTTGCTGCCACAGCAAAGGTGCCAGCGGGGAAAAGTGATGCTGGTCCTCACTGCCTCCTGGAACCCCTTCAAATGCCCCAGACAATTTGGCCCTCTCTGCTTTCCTGCGCACTCTAGCCTCAAAAGCACCTTTTTTCACTTTCGGCATCCTCCGGAGCAAAAAAGACAAACGTCCAGCTTTTGCTGCCACAGCAAAGGTGCCAGCGGGGAAAAGTGATGCTGGTCCTCACTGCCTCCTGGAACCCCTTCAAATGCCCCAGACAATTTGGCCCTCTCTGCTTTCCTGCGCACTCTAGCCTCAAAAGCACCTTTTTTCACTTTCGGCGCCCTCCGGAGGAAAAAAGACAAACGTCCAGCTTTTGCTGCCACAGCAAAGGTGCCAGCGGGGAAAAGTGATGCTGGTCCTCACTGCCTCCTGGAACCCCTTCAAATGCCCCAGACAATTTGGCCCTCTCTGCTTTCCTGCGCACTCTAGCCTCAAAAGCACCTTTTTTCACTTTCGGCGCCCCCCAGAGGAAAAAAGACAAACGTCCAGCTTTTGCTGCCACAGCAAAGGTGCCAGCGGGGAAAAGTGATGCTGGTCCTCACTGCCTCCTGGAACCCCTTCAAATGCCCCAGACAATTTGGCCCTCTCTGCTTTCCTGCGCACTCTAGCCTCAAAAGCACCTTTTTTCACTTTCGGCGCCCTCCGGAGCAAAAAAGACAAACGTGCAGCTTTTGCTGCCACAGCAAAGGTGCCAGCGGGGAAAAGTGATGCTGGTCCTCACTGCCTCCTGGAACCCCTTCAAATGCCCCAGACAATTTGGCCCTCTCTGCTTTCCTGCGCACTCTAGCTTCAAAAGCACCTTTTTTCACTTTCGGCGCCCCCCAGAGGAAAAAAGTCAAACGTCCAGCTTTTGCTGCCACAGCAAAGGTGCCAGCGGGGAAAAGTGATGCTGGTCCTCACTGCCTCCTGGAACCCCTTCAAATGCCCCAGACAATTTGGCCCTCTCTGCTTTCCTGCGCACTCTAGCCTCAAAAGCACCTTTTTTCGCTTTCGCCGCTGTTTGGAGCAAAAAAGACAAACGTCCAGCTTTTGCTGCCACAGCAAAGGTGCCAGCGGGGAAAAGTGATGCTGGTCCTCACTGCCTCCTGGAACCCCTTCAAATGCCCCAGACAATTTGGCCCTCTCTGCTTTCCTGCGGACTCTAGCCTCAAAAGCACCTTTTTTCACTTTCGGCGCCCTCTGGAGGAAAAAAGACAAACGTCCAGCTTTTGCTGCCACAGCAAAGGTGCCAGCGGGGAAAAGTGATGCTGGTCCTCACTGCCTCCTGGAACCCCTTCAAATGCCCCAGACAATTTGGCCCTCTCTGCTTTCCTGCGCACTCTAGCCTCAAAAGCACCTTTTTTCACTTTCGGCGCCCCCCAGAGGAAAAAAGACAAACGTCCAGCTTTTGCTGCCACAGCAAAGGTGCCAGCGGGGAAAAGTGATGCTGGTCCTCACTGCCTCCTGGAACCCCTTCAAATGCCCCAGACGATTTGGCCCTCTCTGCTTTCCTGCGCACTCTAGCCTTAAAAGCACCTTTTTTCACTTTCGGCGCCCCCCAGAGGAAAAAAGACAAACGTCCAGCTTTTGCTGCCACAGCAAAGGTGCCAGCGGGGAAAAGTGATGCTGGTCCTCACTGCCTCCTGGAACCCCTTCAAATGCCCCAGACAATTTGGCCCTCTCTGCTTTTCTGCGCACTCCAGCCTCAAAAACACCTTTTTTCACTTTCGGCGCCCCCCAGAGGAAAAAAGACAAACGTCCAGCTTTTGCTGCCACAGCAAAGGTGCCAGCGGGGAAAAGTGATGCTGGTCCTCACTGCCTCCTGGAACCCCTTCAAATGCCCCAGACAATTTGGCCCTCTCTGCTTTCCTGCGCACTCTAGCCTCAAAAGCACCTTTTTTCACTTTCGGCATCCTCCGGAGCAAAAAAGAAAAACGTCCAGCTTTTGCTGACACAGCAAAGGTGCCAGCGGGGAAAAGTGATGCTGGTCCTCACTGCCTCCTGGAACCCCTTCAAATGCCCCAGACAATTTGGCCCTCTCTGCTTTCCTGCGCACTCTAGCCTCAAAAGCACCTTTTTTCACTTTCGGCGCCCTCCGGAGGAAAAAAGACAAACGTCCAGCTTTTGCTGCCACAGCAAAGGTGCCAGCGGGGAAAAGTGATGCTGGTCCTCACTGCCTCCTGGAACCCCTTCAAATGCCCCAGACAATTTGGCCCTCTCTGCTTTCCTGCGCACTCTAGCCTCAAAAGCACCTTTTTTCACTTTCGGCGCCCCCCAGAGGAAAAAAGACAAACGTCCAGCTTTTGCTGCCACAGCAAAGGTGCCAGCGGGAAAAAGTGATGCTGGTCCTCACTGCCTCCTGGAACCCCTTCAAATGCCCCAGACAATTTGGCCCTCTCTGCTTTCCTGCGCACTCTAGCCTCAAAAGCACCTTTTTTCACTTTCGGCGCCCTCCGGAGCAAAAAAGACAAACGTCCAGCTTTTGCTGCCACAGCAAAGGTGCCAGCGGGGAAAAGTGATGCTGGTCCTCACTGCCTCCTGGAACCCCTTCAAATGCCCCAGACAATTTGGCCCTCTCTGCTTTCCTGCGCACTCTAGCCTCAAAAACACCGGTTTTCAATTTCAGCGCGGTTTGGAGCAAAAAAGTCAAACGTCCAGCTTTTGCTGCCACAGCAAAGGTGCCAGCGGGGAAAAGTGATGCTGGTCCTCACTGCCTCCTGGAACCCCTTCAAATGCCCCAGACAATTTGGCCCTCTCTGCTTTCCTGCGCACTCTAGCCTCAAAAGCACCTTTTTTCACTTTCGGCGCCCCCCAGAGGAAAAAAGACAAACGTCCAGCTTTTGCTGCCACAGCAAAGGTGCCAGCGGGGAAAAGTGATGCTGGTCCTCACTGCCTCCTGGAACCCCTTCAAATGCCCCAGACAATTTGGCCCTCTCTGCTTTTCTGCGCACTCTAGCCTCAAAAACACCGGTTTACAATTTCAGCGCGGTTTGGAGCAAAAAAGACAAACGTCCAGCTTTTGCTGCCACAGCAAAGGTGCCAGCGGGGAAAAGTGATACTGGTCCTCACTGCCTCCTGGAACCCCTTCAAATGCCCCAGACAATTTGGCCCTCTCTGCTTTCCTGCGCACTCTAGCCTCAAAAGCACCTTTTTTCACTTTCGGCGCCCCCCAGAGGAAAAAAGACAAACGTCCAGCTTTTGCTGCCACAGCAAAGGTGCCAGCGGGGAAAAGTGATGCTGGTCCTCACTGCCTCCTGGAACCCCTTCAAATGCCCCAGACAATTTGGCCCTCTCTGCTTTCCTGCGCACTCTAGCCTCAAAAGCACCTTTTTTCACTTTCGGCATCCTCCGGAGCAAAAAAGACAAACGTCCAGCTTTTGCTGCCACAGCAAAGGTGCCAGCGGGGAAAAGTGATGCTGGTCCTCACTGCCTCCTGGAACCCCTTCAAATGCCCCAGACAATTTGGCCCTCTCTGCTTTCCTGCGCACTCTAGCCTCAAAAGCACCTTTTTTCACTTTCGGCGCCCCCCAGAGGAAAAAAGACAAACGTCCAGCTTTTGCTGCCACAGCAAAGGTGCCAGCGGGGAAAAGTGATGCTGGTCCTCACTGCCTCCTGGAACCCCTTCAAATGCCCCAGACAATTTGGCCCTCTCTGCTTTCCTGCGCACTCTAGCCTCAAAAGCACCTTTTTTCACTTTCGGCATCCTCCGGAGGAAAAAAGACAAACGTGCAGCTTTTGCTGCCACAGCAAAGGTGCCAGCGGGGAAAAGTGATGCTGGTCCTCACTGCCTCCTGGAACCCCTTCAAATGCCCCAGACAATTTGGCCCTCTCTGCTTTCCTGCGCACTCTAGCCTCAAAAGCACCTTTTTTCACTTTCGGCGCCCCCCAGAGGAAAAAAGACAAACGTCCAGCTTTTGCTGCCACAGCAAAGGTGCCAGCGGGGAAAAGTGATGCTGGTCCTCACTGCCTCCTGGAACCCCTTCAAATGCCCCAGACAATTTGGCCCTCTCTGCTTTCCTGCGCACTCTAGTTTCAAAAGCACCTTTTTTCACTTTCGGCGCCCCCCAGAGGAAAAAAGACAAACGTCCAGCTTTTGCTGCCACAGCAAAGGTGCCAGCGGGGAAAAGTGATGCTGGTCCTCACTGCCTCCTGGAACCCCTTCAAATGCCCCAGACAATTTGGCCCTCTCTGCTTTCCTGCGCACTCTAGCCTCAAAAGCACCTTTTTTCACTTTCGGCATCCTCCGGAGCAAAAAAGACAAACGTCCAGCTTTTGCTGCCACAGCAAAGGTGCCAGCGGGGAAAAGTGATGCTGGTCCTCACTGCCTCCTGGAACCCCTTCAAATGCCCCAGACAATTTGGCCCTCTCTGCTTTCCTGCGCACTCTAGCCTCAAAAGCACCTTTTTTCACTTTCGGCGCCCTCCGGAGCAAAAAAGACAAACGTCCAGCTTTTGCTGCCACAGCAAAGGTGCCAGCGGGGAAAAGTGATGCTGGTCCTCACTGCCTCCTGGAACCCCTTCAAATGCCCCAGACAATTTGGCCCTCTCTGCTTTCCTGCGCACTCTAGCCTCAAAAGCACCTTTTTTCACTTTCGGCGCCCCCCAGAGGAAAAAAGACAAACGTCCAGCTTTTGCTGCCACAGCAAAGGTGCCAGCGGGGAAAAGTGATGCTGGTCCTCACTGCCTCCTGGAACCCCTTCAAATGCCCCAGACAATTTGGCCCTCTCTGCTTTCCTGCGCACTCTAGCCTCAAAAGCACCTTTTTTCACTTTCGGCGCCCTCCGGAGCAAAAAAGACAAACGTGCAGCTTTTGCTGCCACAGCAAAGGTGCCAGCGGGGAAAAGTGATGCTGGTCCTCACTGCCTCCTGGAACCCCTTCAAATGCCCCAGACAATTTGGCCCTCTCTGCTTTCCTGCCGACTCTATCCTCAAAAGCACTTTTTTTCACTTTCGGCGCCCCCCAGAGGAAAAAAGACAAACGTCCAGCTTTTGCTGCCACAGCAAAGGTGCCAGCGGGGAAAAGTGATGCTGGTCCTCACTGCCTCCTGGAACCCCTTCAAATGCCCCAGACAATTTGGCCCTCTCTGCTTTCCTGCGGACTCTAGCCTCAAAAGCACCTTTTTTCACTTTCGGCGCCCTCCGGAGCAAAAAAGACAAACGTCCAGCTTTTGCTGCCACAGCAAAGGTGCCAGCGGGGAAAAGTGATGCTGGTCCTCACTGCCTCCTGGAACCCCTTCAAATGCCCCAGACAATTTGGCCCTCTCTGCTTTCCTGCCGACTCTATCCTCAAAAGCACCTTTTTTCACTTTCGGCGCCCCCCAGAGGAAAAAAGAGAAACGTCCAGCTTTTGCTGCCACAGCAAAGGTGCCAGCGGGGAAAAGTGATGCTGGTCCTCACTGCCTCCTGGAACCCCTTCAAATGCCCCAGACAATTTGGCCCTCTCTGCTTTCCTGCGCACTCTAGCCTCAAAAACACCGGTTTTCAATTTCAGCGCGGTTTGGAGCAAAAAAGACAAACGTCCAGCTTTTGCTGCCACAGCAAAGGTGCCAGCGGGGAAAAGTGATGCTGGTCCTCACTGCCTCCTGGAACCCCTTCAAATGCCCCAGACAATTTGGCCCTCTCTGCTTTCCTGCGCACTCTAGCCTCAAAAGCACCTTTTTTCACTTTCGGCGCCCCCCAGAGGAAAAAAGACAAACGTCCAGCTTTTGCTGCCACAGCAAAGGTGCCAGCGGGGAAAAGTGATGCTGGTCCTCACTGCCTCCTGGAACCCCTTCAAATGCCCCAGACAATTTGGCCCTCTCTGCTTTCCTGCGCACTCTAGCCTCAAAAGCACCTTTTTTCACTTTCGGCATCCTCCGGAGCAAAAAAGACAAACGTCCAGCTTTTGCTGCCACAGCAAAGGTGCCAGCGGGGAAAAGTGATGCTGGTCCTCACTGCCTCCTGGAACCCCTTCAAATGCCCCAGACAATTTGGCCCTCTCTGCTTTCCTGCGCACTCTAGCCTCAAAAGCACCTTTTTTCACTTTCGGCGCCCCCCAGAGGAAAAAAGACAAACGTCCAGCTTTTGCTGCCACAGCAAAGGTGCCAGCGGGGAAAAGTGATGCTGGTCCTCACTGCCTCCTGGAACCCCTTCAAATGCCCCAGACAATTTGGCCCTCTCTGCTTTCCTGCGCACTCTAGCCTCAAAAGCACCTTTTTTCACTTTCGGCATCCTCCGGAGCAAAAAAGAAAAACGTCCAGCTTTTGCTGCCACAGCAAAGGTGCCAGCGGGGAAAAGTGATGCTGGTCCTCACTGCCTCCTGGAACCCCTTCAAATGCCCCAGACGATTTGGCCCTCTCTGCTTTCCTGCGCACTCTAGCCTCAAAAGCACCTTTTTTCACTTTCGGCGCCCCCCAGAGGAAAAAAGACAAACGTCCAGCTTTTGCTGCCACAGCAAAGGTGCCAGCGGGGAAAAGTGATGCTGGTCCTCACTGCCTCCTGGAACCCCTTCAAATGCCCCAGACAATTTGGCCCTCTCTGCTTTTCTGCGCACTCTAGCCTCAAAAACACCGGTTTACAATTTCAGCGCGGTTTGGAGCAAAAAAGACAAACGTCCAGCTTTTGCTGCCACAGCAAAGGTGCCAGCGGGGAAAAGTGATACTGGTCCTCACTGCCTCCTGGAACCCCTTCAAATGCCCCAGACAATTTGGCCCTCTCTGCTTTCCTGCGCACTCTAGCCTCAAAAGCACCTTTTTTCACTTTCGGCGCCCCCCAGAGGAAAAAAGACAAACGTCCAGCTTTTGCTGCCACAGCAAAGGTGCCAGCGGGGAAAAGTGATGCTGGTCCTCACTGCCTCCTGGAACCCCTTCAAATGCCCCAGACAATTTGGCCCTCTCTGCTTTCCTGCGCACTCTAGCCTCAAAAGCACCTTTTTTCACTTTCGGCATCCTCCGGAGCAAAAAAGACAAACGTCCAGCTTTTGCTGCCACAGCAAAGGTGCCAGCGGGGAAAAGTGATGCTGGTCCTCACTGCCTCCTGGAACCCCTTCAAATGCCCCAGACAATTTGGCCCTCTCTGCTTTCCTGCGCACTCTAGCCTCAAAAGCACCTTTTTTCACTTTCGGCGCCCCCCAGAGGAAAAAAGACAAACGTCCAGCTTTTGCTGCCACAGCAAAGGTGCCAGCGGGGAAAAGTGATGCTGGTCCTCACTGCCTCCTGGAACCCCTTCAAATGCCCCAGACAATTTGGCCCTCTCTGCTTTCCTGCGCACTCTAGCCTCAAAAGCACCTTTTTTCACTTTCGGCATCCTCCGGAGGAAAAAAGACAAACGTCCAGCTTTTGCTGCCACAGCAAAGGTGCCAGCGGGGAAAAGTGATGCTGGTCCTCACTGCCTCCTGGAACCCCTTCAAATGCCCCAGACGATTTGGCCCTCTCTGCTTTCCTGCGCACTCTAGCCTCAAAAGCACCTTTTTTCACTTTCGGCGCCCCCCAGAGGAAAAAAGACAAACGTCCAGCTTTTGCTGCCACAGCAAAGGTGCCAGCGGGGAAAAGTGATGCTGGTCCTCACTGCCTCCTGGAACCCCTTCAAATGCCCCAGACAATTTGGCCCTCTCTGCTTTTCTGCGCACTCTAGCCTCAAAAACACCGGTTTACAATTTCAGCGCGGTTTGGAGCAAAAAAGACAAACGTCCAGCTTTTGCTGCCACAGCAAAGGTGCCAGCGGGGAAAAGTGATACTGGTCCTCACTGCCTCCTGGAACCCCTTCAAATGCCCCAGACAATTTGGCCCTCTCTGCTTTCCTGCGCACTCTAGCCTCAAAAGCACCTTTTTTCACTTTCGGCGCCCCCCAGAGGAAAAAAGACAAACGTCCAGCTTTTGCTGCCACAGCAAAGGTGCCAGCGGGGAAAAGTGATGCTGGTCCTCACTGCCTCCTGGAACCCCTTCAAATGCCCCAGACAATTTGGCCCTCTCTGCTTTCCTGCGCACTCTAGCCTCAAAAGCACCTTTTTTCACTTTCGGCATCCTCCGGAGCAAAAAAGACAAACGTCCAGCTTTTGCTGCCACAGCAAAGGTGCCAGCGGGGAAAAGTGATGCTGGTCCTCACTGCCTCCTGGAACCCCTTCAAATGCCCCAGACAATTTGGCCCTCTCTGCTTTCCTGCGCACTCTAGCCTCAAAAGCACCTTTTTTCACTTTCGGCGCCCCCCAGAGGAAAAAAGACAAACGTCCAGCTTTTGCTGCCACAGCAAAGGTGCCAGCGGGGAAAAGTGATGCTGGTCCTCACTGCCTCCTGGAACCCCTTCAAATGCCCCAGACAATTTGGCCCTCTCTGCTTTCCTGCGCACTCTAGCCTCAAAAGCACCTTTTTTCACTTTCGGCATCCTCCGGAGGAAAAAAGACAAACGTCCAGCTTTTGCTGCCACAGCAAAGGTGCCAGCGGGGAAAAGTGATGCTGGTCCTCACTGCCTCCTGGAACCCCTTCAAATGCCCCAGACAATTTGGCCCTCTCTGCTTTCCTGCGCACTCTAGCCTCAAAAGCACCTTTTTTCACTTTCGGCGCCCTCCGGAGGAAAAAAGACAAACGTCCAGCTTTTGCTGCCACAGCAAAGGTGCCAGCGGGGAAAAGTGATGCTGGTCCTCACTGCCTCCTGGAACCCCTTCAAATGCCCCAGACAATTTGGCCCTCTCTGCTTTCCTGCGCACTCTAGTTTCAAAAGCACCTTTTTTCACTTTCGGCGCCCCCCAGAGGAAAAAAGACAAACGTCCAGCTTTTGCTGCCACAGCAAAGGTGCCAGCGGGGAAAAGTGATGCTGGTCCTCACTGCCTCCTGGAACCCCTTCAAATGCCCCAGACAATTTGGCCCTCTCTGCTTTCCTGCGCACTCTAGCCTCAAAAGCACCTTTTTTCACTTTCGGCATCCTCCGGAGCAAAAAAGACAAACGTCCAGCTTTTGCTGCCACAGCAAAGGTGCCAGCGGGGAAAAGTGATGCTGGTCCTCACTGCCTCCTGGAACCCCTTCAAATGCCCCAGACAATTTGGCCCTCTCTGCTTTCCTGCGCACTCTAGCCTCAAAAGCACCTTTTTTCACTTTCGGCGCCCTCCGGAGCAAAAAAGACAAACGTCCAGCTTTTGCTGCCACAGCAAAGGTGCCAGCGGGGAAAAGTGATGCTGGTCCTCACTGCCTCCTGGAACCCCTTCAAATGCCCCAGACAATTTGGCCCTCTCTGCTTTCCTGCGCACTCTAGCCTCAAAAGCACCTTTTTTCACTTTCGGCGCCCCCCAGAGGAAAAAAGACAAACGTCCAGCTTTTGCTGCCACAGCAAAGGTGCCAGCGGGGAAAAGTGATGCTGGTCCTCACTGCCTCCTGGAACCCCTTCAAATGCCCCAGACAATTTGGCCCTCTCTGCTTTCCTGCGCACTCTAGCCTCAAAAGCACCTTTTTTCACTTTCGGCGCCCTCCGGAGCAAAAAAGACAAACGTGCAGCTTTTGCTGCCACAGCAAAGGTGCCAGCGGGGAAAAGTGATGCTGGTCCTCACTGCCTCCTGGAACCCCTTCAAATGCCCCAGACAATTTGGCCCTCTCTGCTTTCCTGCCGACTCTATCCTCAAAAGCACTTTTTTTCACTTTCGGCGCCCCCCAGAGGAAAAAAGACAAACGTCCAGCTTTTGCTGCCACAGCAAAGGTGCCAGCGGGGAAAAGTGATGCTGGTCCTCACTGCCTCCTGGAACCCCTTCAAATGCCCCAGACAATTTGGCCCTCTCTGCTTTCCTGCGGACTCTAGCCTCAAAAGCACCTTTTTTCACTTTCGGCGCCCTCCGGAGCAAAAAAGACAAACGTCCAGCTTTTGCTGCCACAGCAAAGGTGCCAGCGGGGAAAAGTGATGCTGGTCCTCACTGCCTCCTGGAACCCCTTCAAATGCCCCAGACAATTTGGCCCTCTCTGCTTTCCTGCGCACTCTAGCCTCAAAAGCACCTTTTTTCACTTTCGGCGCCCTCCGGAGGAAAAAAGACAAACGTCCAGCTTTTGCTGCCACAGCAAAGGTGCCAGCGGGGAAAAGTGATGCTGGTCCTCACTGCCTCCTGGAACCCCTTCAAATGCCCCAGACAATTTGGCCCTCTCTGCTTTCCTGCGCACTCTAGCCTCAAAAGCACCTTTTTTCACTTTCGGCGCCCCCCAGAGGAAAAAAGACAAACGTCCAGCTTTTGCTGCCACAGCAAAGGTGCCAGCGGGGAAAAGTGATGCTGGTCCTCACTGCCTCCTGGAACCCCTTCAAATGCCCCAGACGATTTTGCCCTCTCTGCTTTCCTGCGCACTCTAGCCTTAAAAGCACCTTTTTTCACTTTCGGCGCCCCCCAGAGGAAAAAAGACAAACGTCCAGCTTTTGCTGCCACAGCAAAGGTGCCAGCGGGGAAAAGTGATGCTGGTCCTCACTGCCTCCTGGAACCCCTTCAAATGCCCCAGACAATTTGGCCCTCTCTGCTTTTCTGCGCACTCTAGCCTCAAAAACACCGGTTTTCAATTTCAGCGCGGTTTGGAGCAAAAAAGACAAACGTCCAGCTTTTGCTGCCACAGCAAAGGTGCCAGCGGGGAAAAGTGATACTGGTCCTCACTGCCTCCTGGAACCCCTTCAAATGCCCCAGACAATTTGGCCCTCTCTGCTTTCCTGCGCACTCTAGCCTCAAAAGCACCTTTTTTCACTTTCGGCGCCCCCCAGAGGAAAAAAGACAAACGTCCAGCTTTTGCTGCCACAGCAAAGGTGCCAGCGGGGAAAAGTGATGCTGGTCCTCACTGCCTCCTGGAACCCCTTCAAATGCCCCAGACAATTTGGCCCTCTCTGCTTTCCTGCGCACTCTAGCCTCAAAAGCACCTTTTTTCACTTTCGGCATCCTCCGGAGCAAAAAAGAAAAACGTCCAGCTTTTGCTGCCACAGCAAAGGTGCCAGCGGGGAAAAGTGATGCTGGTCCTCACTGCCTCCTGGAACCCCTTCAAATGCCCCAGACAATTTGGCCCTCTCTGCTTTCCTGCGCACTCTAGCCTCAAAAGCACCTTTTTTCACTTTCGGCATCCTCCGGAGCAAAAAAGACAAACGTCCAGCTTTTGCTGCCACAGCAAAGGTGCCAGCGGGGAAAAGTGATGCTGGTCCTCACTGCCTCCTGGAACCCCTTCAAATGCCCCAGACAATTTGGCCCTCTCTGCTTTCCTGCGCACTCTAGCCTCAAAAACACCGGTTTTCAATTTCAGCGCGGTTTGGAGCAAAAAAGACAAACGTCCAGCTTTTGCTGCCACAGCAAAGGTGCCAGCGGGGAAAAGTGATGCTGGTCCTCACTGCCTCCTGGAACCCCTTCAAATGCCCCAGACAATTTGGCCCTCTCTGCTTTCCTGCGCACTCTAGCCTCAAAAGCACCTTTTTTCACTTTCGGCATCCTCCGGAGCAAAAAAGACAAACGTCCAGCTTTTGCTGCCACAGCAAAGGTGCCAGCGGGAAAAAGTGATGCTGGTCCTCACTGCCTCCTGGAACCCCTTCAAATGCCCCAGACAATTTGGCCCTCTCTGCTTTCCTGCGCACTCTAGCCTCAAAAGCACCTTTTTTCACTTTCGGCGCCCTCCGGAGCAAAAAAGACAAACGTCCAGCTTTTGCTGCCACAGCAAAGGTGCCAGCGGGGAAAAGTGATGCTGGTCCTCACTGCCTCCTGGAACCCATTCAAATGCCCCAGACAATTTGGCCCTCTCTGCTTTCCTGCGCACTCTAGCCTCAAAAACACCGGTTTTCAATTTCAGCGCGGTTTGGAGCAAAAAAGACAAACGTCCAGCTTTTGCTGCCACAGCAAAGGTGCCAGCGGGGAAAAGTGATGCTGGTCCTCACTGCCTCCTGGAACCCCTTCAAATGCCCCAGACAATTTGGCCCTCTCTGCTTTCCTGCGCACTCTAGCCTCAAAAGCACCTTTTTTCACTTTCGGCGCCCTCCGGAGGAAAAAAGACAAACGTCCAGCTTTTGCTGCCACAGCAAAGGTGCCAGCGGGGAAAAGTGATGCTGGTCCTCACTGCCTCCTGGAACCCCTTCAAATGCCCCAGACAATTTGGCCCTCTCTGCTTTCCTGCGCACTCTAGCCTCAAAAGCACCTTTTTTCACTTTCGGCATCCTCCGGAGCAAAAAAGACAAACGTCCAGCTTTTGCTGCCACAGCAAAGGTGCCAGCGGGAAAAAGTGATGCTGGTCCTCACTGCCTCCTGGAACCCCTTCAAATGCCCCAGACAATTTGGCCCTCTCTGCTTTCCTGCGCACTCTAGCCTCAAAAGCACCTTTTTTCACTTTCGGCGCCCTCCGGAGCAAAAAAGACAAACGTCCAGCTTTTGCTGCCACAGCAAAGGTGCCAGCGGGGAAAAGTGATGCTGGTCCTCACTGCCTCCTGGAACCCATTCAAATGCCCCAGACAATTTGGCCCTCTCTGCTTTCCTGCGCACTCTAGCCTCAAAAACACCGGTTTTCAATTTCAGCGCGGTTTGGAGCAAAAAAGACAAACGTCCAGCTTTTGCTGCCACAGCAAAGGTGCCAGCGGGGAAAAGTGATGCTGGTCCTCACTGCCTCCTGGAACCCCTTCAAATGCCCCAGACAATTTGGCCCTCTCTGCTTTCCTGCGCACTCTAGCCTCAAAAGCACCTTTTTTCACTTTCGGCGCCCCCCAGAGGAAAAAAGACAAACGTCCAGCTTTTGCTGCCACAGCAAAGGTGCCAGCGGGGAAAAGTGATGCTGGTCCTCACTGCCTCCTGGAACCCCTTCAAATGCCCCAGACAATTTGGCCCTCTCTGCTTTCCTGCGCACTCTAGCCTCAAAAGCACCTTTTTTCACTTTCGGCGCCCCCCAGAGGAAAAAAGACAAACGTCCAGCTTTTGCTGCCACAGCAAAGGTGCCAGCGGGGAAAAGTGATGCTGGTCCTCACTGCCTCCTGGAACCCCTTCAAATGCCCCAGACAATTTGGCCCTCTCTGCTTTCCTGCGCACTCTAGCCTCAAAAGCACCTTTTTTCACTTTCGGCATCCTCCGGAGCAAAAAAGAAAAACGTCCAGCTTTTGCTGCCACAGCAAAGGTGCCAGCGGGGAAAAGTGATGCTGGTCCTCACTGCCTCCTGGAACCCCTTCAAATGCCCCAGACGATTTGGCCCTCTCTGCTTTCCTGCGCACTCTAGCCTTAAAAGCACCTTTTTTCACTTTCGGCGCCCCCCAGAGGAAAAAAGACAAACGTCCAGCTTTTGCTGCCACAGCAAAGGTGCCAGCGGGGAAAAGTGATGCTGGTCCTCACTGCCTCCTGGAACCCCTTCAAATGCCCCAGACAATTTGGCCCTCTCTGCTTTTCTGCGCACTCTAGCCTCAAAAACACCGGTTTTCAATTTCAGCGCGGTTTGGAGCAAAAAAGACAAACGTCCAGCTTTTGCTGCCACAGCAAAGGTGCCAGCGGGGAAAAGTGATACTGGTCCTCACTGCCTCCTGGAACCCCTTCAAATGCCCCAGACAATTTGGCCCTCTCTGCTTTCCTGCGCACTCTAGCCTCAAAAGCACCTTTTTTCACTTTCGGCGCCCCCCAGAGGAAAAAAGACAAACGTCCAGCTTTTGCTGCCACAGCAAAGGTGCCAGCGGGGAAAAGTGATGCTGGTCCTCACTGCCTCCTGGAACCCCTTCAAATGCCCCAGACAATTTGGCCCTCTCTGCTTTCCTGTGCACTCTAGCCTCAAAAGCACCTTTTTTCACTTTCGGCATCCTCCGGAGCAAAAAAGAAAAACGTCCAGCTTTTGCTGACACAGCAAAGGTGCCAGCGGGGAAAAGTGATGCTGGTCCTCACTGCCTCCTGGAACCCCTTCAAATGCCCCAGACAATTTGGCCCTCTCTGCTTTCCTGCGCACTCTAGCCTCAAAAGCACCTTTTTTCACTTTCGGCATCCTCCGGAGCAAAAAAGACAAACGTCCAGCTTTTGCTGCCACAGCAAAGGTGCCAGCGGGGAAAAGTGATGCTGGTCCTCACTGCCTCCTGGAACCCCTTCAAATGCCCCAGACAATTTGGCCCTCTCTGCTTTCCTGCGCACTCTAGCCTCAAAAACACCGGTTTTCAATTTCAGCGCGGTTTGGAGCAAAAAAGACAAACGTCCAGCTTTTGCTGCCACAGCAAAGGTGCCAGCGGGGAAAAGTGATGCTGGTCCTCACTGCCTCCTGGAACCCCTTCAAATGCCCCAGACAATTTGGCCCTCTCTGCTTTCCTGCGCACTCTAGCCTCAAAAGCACCTTTTTTCACTTTCGGCATCCTCCGGAGCAAAAAAGACAAACGTCCAGCTTTTGCTGCCACAGCAAAGGTGCCAGCGGGAAAAAGTGATGCTGGTCCTCACTGCCTCCTGGAACCCCTTCAAATGCCCCAGACAATTTGGCCCTCTCTGCTTTCCTGCGCACTCTAGCCTCAAAAGCACCTTTTTTCACTTTCGGCGCCCTCCGGAGCAAAAAAGACAAACGTCCAGCTTTTGCTGCCACAGCAAAGGTGCCAGCGGGGAAAAGTGATGCTGGTCCTCACTGCCTCCTGGAACCCCTTCAAATGCCCCAGACAATTTGGCCCTCTCTGCTTTCCTGCGCACTCTAGCCTCAAAAACACCGGTTTTCAATTTCAGCGCGGTTTGGAGCAAAAAAGACAAACGTCCAGCTTTTGCTGCCACAGCAAAGGTGCCAGCGGGGAAAAGTGATGCTGGTCCTCACTGCCTCCTGGAACCCCTTCAAATGCCCCAGACAATTTGGCCCTCTCTGCTTTCCTGCGCACTCTAGCCTCAAAAGCACCTTTTTTCACTTTCGGCGCCCCCCAGAGGAAAAAAGACAAACGTCCAGCTTTTGCTGCCACAGCAAAGGTGCCAGCGGGGAAAAGTGATGCTGGTCCTCACTGCCTCCTGGAACCCCTTCAAATGCCCCAGACAATTTGGCCCTCTCTGCTTTCCTGCGCACTCTAGCCTCAAAAGCACCTTTTTTCACTTTCGGCATCCTCCGGAGCAAAAAAGACAAACGTCCAGCTTTTGCTGCCACAGCAAAGGTGCCAGCGGGGAAAAGTGATGCTGGTCCTCACTGCCTCCTGGAACCCCTTCAAATGCCCCAGACAATTTGGCCCTCTCTGCTTTCCTGCGCACTCTAGCCTCAAAAGCACCTTTTTTCACTTTCGGCGCCCCCCAGAGGAAAAAAGACAAACGTCCAGCTTTTGCTGCCACAGCAAAGGTGCCAGCGGGGAAAAGTGATGCTGGTCCTCACTGCCTCCTGGAACCCCTTCAAATGCCCCAGACAATTTGGCCCTCTCTGCTTTCCTGCGCACTCTAGCCTCAAAAGCACCTTTTTTCACTTTCGGCATCCTCCGGAGCAAAAAAGAAAAACGTCCAGCTTTTGCTGCCACAGCAAAGGTGCCAGCGGGGAAAAGTGATGCTGGTCCTCACTGCCTCCTGGAACCCCTTCAAATGCCCCAGACGATTTGGCCCTCTCTGCTTTCCTGCGCACTCTAGCCTTAAAAGCACCTTTTTTCACTTTCGGCGCCCCCCAGAGGAAAAAAGACAAACGTCCAGCTTTTGCTGCCACAGCAAAGGTGCCAGCGGGGAAAAGTGATACTGGTCCTCACTGCCTCCTGGAACCCCTTCAAATGCCCCAGACAATTTGGCCCTCTCTGCTTTCCTGCGCACTCTAGCCTCAAAAGCACCTTTTTTCACTTTCGGCGCCCCCCAGAGGAAAAAAGACAAACGTCCAGCTTTTGCTGCCACAGCAAAGGTGCCAGCGGGGAAAAGTGATGCTGGTCCTCACTGCCTCCTGGAACCCCTTCAAATGCCCCAGACAATTTGGCCCTCTCTGCTTTCCTGCGCACTCTAGCCTCAAAAGCACCTTTTTTCACTTTCGGCATCCTCCGGAGCAAAAAAGACAAACGTCCAGCTTTTGCTGCCACAGCAAAGGTGCCAGCGGGGAAAAGTGATGCTGGTCCTCACTGCCTCCTGGAACCCCTTCAAATGCCCCAGACAATTTGGCCCTCTCTGCTTTCCTGCGCACTCTAGCCTCAAAAGCACCTTTTTTCACTTTCGGCGCCCCCCAGAGGAAAAAAGACAAACGTCCAGCTTTTGCTGCCACAGCAAAGGTGCCAGCGGGGAAAAGTGATGCTGGTCCTCACTGCCTCCTGGAACCCCTTCAAATGCCCCAGACGATTTGGCCCTCTCTGCTTTCCTGCGCACTCTAGCCTTAAAAGCACCTTTTTTCACTTTCGGCGCCCCCCAGAGGAAAAAAGACAAACGTCCAGCTTTTGCTGCCACAGCAAAGGTGCCAGCGGGGAAAAGTGATGCTGGTCCTCACTGCCTCCTGGAACCCCTTCAAATGCCCCAGACAATTTGGCCCTCTCTGCTTTTCTGCGCACTCTAGCCTCAAAAACACCGGTTTTCAATTTCAGCGCGGTTTGGAGCAAAAAAGACAAACGTCCAGCTTTTGCTGCCACAGCAAAGGTGCCAGCGGGGAAAAGTGATACTGGTCCTCACTGCCTCCTGGAACCCCTTCAAATGCCCCAGACAATTTGGCCCTCTCTGCTTTCCTGCGCACTCTAGCCTCAAAAGCACCTTTTTTCACTTTCGGCGCCCCCCAGAGGAAAAAAGACAAACGTCCAGCTTTTGCTGCCACAGCAAAGGTGCCAGCGGGGAAAAGTGATGCTGGTCCTCACTGCCTCCTGGAACCCCTTCAAATGCCCCAGACAATTTGGCCCTCTCTGCTTTCCTGTGCACTCTAGCCTCAAAAGCACCTTTTTTCACTTTCGGCATCCTCCGGAGCAAAAAAGAAAAACGTCCAGCTTTTGCTGACACAGCAAAGGTGCCAGCGGGGAAAAGTGATGCTGGTCCTCACTGCCTCCTGGAACCCCTTCAAATGCCCCAGACAATTTGGCCCTCTCTGCTTTCCTGCGCACTCTAGCCTCAAAAGCACCTTTTTTCACTTTCGGCATCCTCCGGAGCAAAAAAGACAAACGTCCAGCTTTTGCTGCCACAGCAAAGGTGCCAGCGGGGAAAAGTGATGCTGGTCCTCACTGCCTCCTGGAACCCCTTCAAATGCCCCAGACAATTTGGCCCTCTCTGCTTTCCTGCGCACTCTAGCCTCAAAAACACCGGTTTTCAATTTCAGCGCGGTTTGGAGCAAAAAAGACAAACGTCCAGCTTTTGCTGCCACAGCAAAGGTGCCAGCGGGGAAAAGTGATGCTGGTCCTCACTGCCTCCTGGAACCCCTTCAAATGCCCCAGACAATTTGGCCCTCTCTGCTTTCCTGCGCACTCTAGCCTCAAAAGCACCTTTTTTCACTTTCGGCATCCTCCGGAGCAAAAAAGACAAACGTCCAGCTTTTGCTGCCACAGCAAAGGTGCCAGCGGGAAAAAGTGATGCTGGTCCTCACTGCCTCCTGGAACCCCTTCAAATGCCCCAGACAATTTGGCCCTCTCTGCTTTCCTGCGCACTCTAGCCTCAAAAGCACCTTTTTTCACTTTCGGCGCCCTCCGGAGCAAAAAAGACAAACGTCCAGCTTTTGCTGCCACAGCAAAGGTGCCAGCGGGGAAAAGTGATGCTGGTCCTCACTGCCTCCTGGAACCCCTTCAAATGCCCCAGACAATTTGGCCCTCTCTGCTTTCCTGCGCACTCTAGCCTCAAAAACACCGGTTTTCAATTTCAGCGCGGTTTGGAGCAAAAAAGACAAACGTCCAGCTTTTGCTGCCACAGCAAAGGTGCCAGCGGGGAAAAGTGATGCTGGTCCTCACTGCCTCCTGGAACCCCTTCAAATGCCCCAGACAATTTGGCCCTCTCTGCTTTCCTGCGCACTCTAGCCTCAAAAGCACCTTTTTTCACTTTCGGCGCCCCCCAGAGGAAAAAAGACAAACGTCCAGCTTTTGCTGCCACAGCAAAGGTGCCAGCGGGGAAAAGTGATGCTGGTCCTCACTGCCTCCTGGAACCCCTTCAAATGCCCCAGACAATTTGGCCCTCTCTGCTTTCCTGCGCACTCTAGCCTCAAAAGCACCTTTTTTCACTTTCGGCATCCTCCGGAGCAAAAAAGACAAACGTCCAGCTTTTGCTGCCACAGCAAAGGTGCCAGCGGGGAAAAGTGATGCTGGTCCTCACTGCCTCCTGGAACCCCTTCAAATGCCCCAGACAATTTGGCCCTCTCTGCTTTCCTGCGCACTCTAGCCTCAAAAGCACCTTTTTTCACTTTCGGCGCCCCCCAGAGGAAAAAAGACAAACGTCCAGCTTTTGCTGCCACAGCAAAGGTGCCAGCGGGGAAAAGTGATGCTGGTCCTCACTGCCTCCTGGAACCCCTTCAAATGCCCCAGACAATTTGGCCCTCTCTGCTTTCCTGCGCACTCTAGCCTCAAAAGCACCTTTTTTCACTTTCGGCATCCTCCGGAGCAAAAAAGAAAAACGTCCAGCTTTTGCTGCCACAGCAAAGGTGCCAGCGGGGAAAAGTGATGCTGGTCCTCACTGCCTCCTGGAACCCCTTCAAATGCCCCAGACGATTTGGCCCTCTCTGCTTTCCTGCGCACTCTAGCCTTAAAAGCACCTTTTTTCACTTTCGGCGCCCCCCAGAGGAAAAAAGACAAACGTCCAGCTTTTGCTGCCACAGCAAAGGTGCCAGCGGGGAAAAGTGATACTGGTCCTCACTGCCTCCTGGAACCCCTTCAAATGCCCCAGACAATTTGGCCCTCTCTGCTTTCCTGCGCACTCTAGCCTCAAAAGCACCTTTTTTCACTTTCGGCGCCCCCCAGAGGAAAAAAGACAAACGTCCAGCTTTTGCTGCCACAGCAAAGGTGCCAGCGGGGAAAAGTGATGCTGGTCCTCACTGCCTCCTGGAACCCCTTCAAATGCCCCAGACAATTTGGCCCTCTCTGCTTTCCTGCGCACTCTAGCCTCAAAAGCACCTTTTTTCACTTTCGGCATCCTCCGGAGCAAAAAAGACAAACGTCCAGCTTTTGCTGCCACAGCAAAGGTGCCAGCGGGGAAAAGTGATGCTGGTCCTCACTGCCTCCTGGAACCCCTTCAAATGCCCCAGACAATTTGGCCCTCTCTGCTTTCCTGCGCACTCTAGCCTCAAAAGCACCTTTTTTCACTTTCGGCGCCCCCCAGAGGAAAAAAGACAAACGTCCAGCTTTTGCTGCCACAGCAAAGGTGCCAGCGGGGAAAAGTGATGCTGGTCCTCACTGCCTCCTGGAACCCCTTCAAATGCCCCAGACAATTTGGCCCTCTCTGCTTTCCTGCGCACTCTAGCCTCAAAAGCACCTTTTTTCACTTTCGGCATCCTCCGGAGGAAAAAAGACAAACGTCCAGCTTTTGCTGCCACAGCAAAGGTGCCAGCGGGGAAAAGTGATGCTGGTCCTCACTGCCTCCTGGAACCCCTTCAAATGCCCCAGACAATTTGGCCCTCTCTGCTTTCCTGCGCACTCTAGCCTCAAAAGCACCTTTTTTCACTTTCGGCGCCCTCCGGAGGAAAAAAGACAAACGTCCAGCTTTTGCTGCCACAGCAAAGGTGCCAGCGGGGAAAAGTGATGCTGGTCCTCACTGCCTCCTGGAACCCCTTCAAATGCCCCAGACAATTTGGCCCTCTCTGCTTTCCTGCGCACTCTAGCCTCAAAAGCACCTTTTTTCACTTTCGGCGCCCCCCAGAGGAAAAAAGACAAACGTCCAGCTTTTGCTGCCACAGCAAAGGTGCCAGCGGGGAAAAGTGATGCTGGTCCTCACTGCCTCCTGGAACCCCTTCAAATGCCCCAGACAATTTGGCCCTCTCTGCTTTCCTGCGCACTCTAGCCTCAAAAGCACCTTTTTTCACTTTCGGCATCCTCCGGAGCAAAAAAGACAAACGTCCAGCTTTTGCTGCCACAGCAAAGGTGCCAGCGGGGAAAAGTGATGCTGGTCCTCACTGCCTCCTGGAACCCCTTCAAATGCCCCAGACAATTTGGCCCTCTCTGCTTTCCTGCGCACTCTAGCCTCAAAAGCACCTTTTTTCACTTTCGGCGCCCTCCGGAGCAAAAAAGACAAACGTCCAGCTTTTGCTGCCACAACAAAGGTGCCAGCGGGGAAAAGTGATGCTGGTCCTCACTGCCTCCTGGAACCCCTTCAAATGCCCCAGACAATTTGGCCCTCTCTGCTTTCCTGCGCACTCTAGCCTCAAAAGCACCTTTTTTCACTTTCGGCGCCCCCCAGAGGAAAAAAGACAAACGTCCAGCTTTTGCTGCCACAGCAAAGGTGCCAGCGGGGAAAAGTGATGCTGGTCCTCACTGCCTCCTGGAACCCCTTCAAATGCCCCAGACAATTTGGCCCTCTCTGCTTTCCTGCGCACTCTAGCCTCAAAAGCACCTTTTTTCACTTTCGGCGCCCTCCGGAGCAAAAAAGACAAACGTGCAGCTTTTGCTGCCACAGCAAAGGTGCCAGCGGGGAAAAGTGATGCTGGTCCTCACTGCCTCCTGGAACCCCTTCAAATGCCCCAGACAATTTGGCCCTCTCTGCTTTCCTGCGCACTCTAGCTTCAAAAGCACCTTTTTTCACTTTCGGCGCCCCCCAGAGAAAAAAAGACAAACGTCCAGCTTTTGCTGCCACAGCAAAGGTGCCAGCGGGGAAAAGTGATGCTGGTCCTCACTGCCTCCTGGAACCCCTTCAAATGCCCCAGACAATTTGGCCCTCTCTGCTTTCCTGCGGACTCTAGCCTCAAAAGCACCTTTTTTCACTTTCGGCGCCCTCCGGAGCAAAAAAGACAAACGTCCAGCTTTTGCTGCCACAGCAAAGGTGCCAGCGGGGAAAAGTGATGCTGGTCCTCACTGCCTCCTGGAACCCCTTCAAATGCCCCAGACAATTTGGCCCTCTCTGCTTTCCTGCGGACTCTAGCCTCAAAAGCACCTTTTTTCACTTTCGGCGCCCTCCGGAGGAAAAAAGACAAACGTCCAGCTTTTGCTGCCACAGCAAAGGTGCCAGCGGGGAAAAGTGATGCTGGTCCTCACTGCCTCCTGGAACCCCTTCAAATGCCCCAGACAATTTGGCCCTCTCTGCTTTCCTGCGCACTCTAGCCTCAAAAGCACCTTTTTTCACTTTCGGCGCCCCCCAGAGGAAAAAAGACAAACGTCCAGCTTTTGCTGCCACAGCAAAGGTGCCAGCGGGGAAAAGTGATGCTGGTCCTCACTGCCTCCTGGAACCCCTTCAAATGCCCCAGACGATTTGGCCCTCTCTGCTTTCCTGCGCACTCTAGCCTTAAAAGCACCTTTTTTCACTTTCGGCGCCCCCCAGAGGAAAAAAGACAAACGTCCAGCTTTTGCTGCCACAGCAAAGGTGCCAGCGGGGAAAAGTGATGCTGGTCCTCACTGCCTCCTGGAACCCCTTCAAATGCCCCAGACAATTTGGCCCTCTCTGCTTTTCTGCGCACTCTAGCCTCAAAAACACCGGTTTTCAATTTCAGCGCGGTTTGGAGCAAAAAAGACAAACGTCCAGCTTTTGCTGCCACAGCAAAGGTGCCAGCGGGGAAAAGTGATGCTGGTCCTCACTGCCTCCTGGAACCCCTTCAAATGCCCCAGACAATTTGGCCCTCTCTGCTTTCCTGCGCACTCTAGCCTCAAAAGCACCTTTTTTCACTTTCGGCATCCTCCGGAGCAAAAAAGACAAACGTCCAGCTTTTGCTGCCACAGCAAAGGTGCCAGCGGGGAAAAGTGATGCTGGTCCTCACTGCCTCCTGGAATCCCTTCAAATGCCCCAGACAATTTGGCCCTCTCTGCTTTCCTGCGCACTCTAGCCTCAAAAGCACCTTTTTTCACTTTCGGCGCCCTCCGGAGGAAAAAAGACAAACGTCCAGCTTTTGCTGCCACAGCAAAGGTGCCAGCGGGGAAAAGTGATGCTGGTCCTCACTGCCTCCTGGAACCCCTTCAAATGCCCCAGACAATTTGGCCCTCTCTACTTTCCTGCGCACTCTAGCCTCAAAAGCACCTTTTTTCACTTTCGGCGCCCCCCAGAGGAAAAAAGACAAACGTCCAGCTTTTGCTGCCACAGCAAAGGTGCCAGCGGGGAAAAGTGATGCTGGTCCTCACTGCCTCCTGGAACCCCTTCAAATGCCCCAGACAATTTGGCCCTCTCTGCTTTCCTGCGCACTCTAGCCTCAAAAGCACCTTTTTTCACTTTCGGCATCCTCCGGAGCAAAAAAGACAAACGTCCAGCTTTTGCTGCCACAGCAAAGGTGCCAGCGGAGAAAAGTGATGCTGGTCCTCACTGCCTCCTGGAACCCCTTCAAATGCCCCAGACAATTTGGCCCTCTCTGCTTTCCTGCGCACTCTAGCCTCAAAAGCACCTTTTTTCACTTTCGGCGCCCTCCAAAGCAAAAAAGACAAACGTCCAGCTTTTGCTGCCACAGCAAAGGTGCCAGCGGGGAAAAGTGATGCTGGTCCTCACTGCCTCCTGGAACCCCTTCAAATGCCCCAGACAATTTGGCCCTCTCTGCTTTCCTGCGCACTCTAGCCTCAAAAGCACCTTTTTTCACTTTCGGCGCCCCCCAGAGGAAAAAAGACAAACGTCCAGCTTTTGCTGCCACAGCAAAGGTGCCAGCGGGGAAAAGTGATGCTGGTCCTCACTGCCTCCTGGAACCCCTTCAAATGCCCCAGACAATTTGGCCCTCTCTGCTTTCCTGCGCACTCTAGCCTCAAAAGCACCTTTTTTCACTTTCGGCGCCCTCCGGAGCAAAAAAGACAAACGTCCAGCTTTTGCTGCCACAGCAAAGGTGCCAGCGGGGAAAAGTGATACTGGTCCTCACTGCCTCCTGGAACCCCTTCAAATGCCCCAGACAATTTGGCCCTCTCTGCTTTCCTGCGCACTCTAGCCTCAAAAGCACCTTTTTTCACTTTCGGCGCCCCCCAGAGGAAAAAAGACAAACGTCCAGCTTTTGCTGCCACAGCAAAGGTGCCAGCGGGGAAAAGTGATGCTGGTCCTCACTGCCTCCTGGAACCCCTTCAAATGCCCCAGACAATTTGGCCCTCTCTGCTTTCCTGCGCACTCTAGCCTCAAAAGCACCTTTTTTCACTTTCGGCATCCTCCGGAGCAAAAAAGACAAACGTCCAGCTTTTGCTGACACAGCAAAGGTGCCAGCGGGGAAAAGTGATGCTGGTCCTCACTGCCTCCTGGAACCCCTTCAAATGCCCCAGACAATTTGGCCCTCTCTGCTTTCCTGCGCACTCTAGCCTCAAAAGCACCTTTTTTCACTTTCGGCATCCTCCGGAGCAAAAAAGACAAACGTCCAGCTTTTGCTGCCACAGCAAAGGTGCCAGCGGGGAAAAGTGATGCTGGTCCTCACTGCCTCCTGGAACCCCTTCAAATGCCCCAGACAATTTGGCCCTCTCTGCTTTCCTGCGCACTCTAGCCTCAAAAACACCGGTTTTCAATTTCAGCGCGGTTTGGAGCAAAAAAGACAAACGTCCAGCTTTTGCTGCCACAGCAAAGGTGCCAGCGGGGAAAAGTGATGCTGGTCCTCACTGCCTCCTGGAACCCCTTCAAATGCCCCAGACAATTTGGCCCTCTCTGCTTTCCTGCGCACTCTAGCCTCAAAAGCACCTTTTTTCACTTTCGGCATCCTCCGGAGCAAAAAAGACAAACGTCCAGCTTTTGCTGCCACAGCAAAGGTGCCAGCGGGAAAAAGTGATGCTGGTCCTCACTGCCTCCTGGAACCCCTTCAAATGCCCCAGACAATTTGGCCCTCTCTGCTTTCCTGCGCACTCTAGCCTCAAAAGCACCTTTTTTCACTTTCGGCGCCCTCCGGAGCAAAAAAGACAAACGTCCAGCTTTTGCTGCCACAGCAAAGGTGCCAGCGGGGAAAAGTGATGCTGGTCCTCACTGCCTCCTGGAACCCCTTCAAATGCCCCAGACAATTTGGCCCTCTCTGCTTTCCTGCGCACTCTAGCCTCAAAAACACCGGTTTTCAATTTCAGCGCGGTTTGGAGCAAAAAAGACAAACGTCCAGCTTTTGCTGCCACAGCAAAGGTGCCAGCGGGGAAAAGTGATGCTGGTCCTCACTGCCTCCTGGAACCCCTTCAAATGCCCCAGACAATTTGGCCCTCTCTGCTTTCCTGCGCACTCTAGCCTCAAAAGCACCTTTTTTCACTTTCGGCGCCCCCCAGAGGAAAAAAGACAAACGTCCAGCTTTTGCTGCCACAGCAAAGGTGCCAGCGGGGAAAAGTGATGCTGGTCCTCACTGCCTCCTGGAACCCCTTCAAATGCCCCAGACAATTTGGCCCTCTCTGCTTTCCTGCGCACTCTAGCCTCAAAAGCACCTTTTTTCACTTTCGGCATCCTCCGGAGCAAAAAAGACAAACGTCCAGCTTTTGCTGCCACAGCAAAGGTGCCAGCGGGGAAAAGTGATGCTGGTCCTCACTGCCTCCTGGAACCCCTTCAAATGCCCCAGACAATTTGGCCCTCTCTGCTTTCCTGCGCACTCTAGCCTCAAAAGCACCTTTTTTCACTTTCGGCGCCCCCCAGAGGAAAAAAGACAAACGTCCAGCTTTTGCTGCCACAGCAAAGGTGCCAGCGGGGAAAAGTGATGCTGGTCCTCACTGCCTCCTGGAACCCCTTCAAATGCCCCAGACAATTTGGCCCTCTCTGCTTTCCTGCGCACTCTAGCCTCAAAAGCACCTTTTTTCACTTTCGGCATCCTCCGGAGCAAAAAAGAAAAACGTCCAGCTTTTGCTGCCACAGCAAAGGTGCCAGCGGGGAAAAGTGATGCTGGTCCTCACTGCCTCCTGGAACCCCTTCAAATGCCCCAGACGATTTGGCCCTCTCTGCTTTCCTGCGCACTCTAGCCTTAAAAGCACCTTTTTTCACTTTCGGCGCCCCCCAGAGGAAAAAAGACAAACGTCCAGCTTTTGCTGCCACAGCAAAGGTGCCAGCGGGGAAAAGTGATGCTGGTCCTCACTGCCTCCTGGAACCCCTTCAAATGCCCCAGACAATTTGGCCCTCTCTGCTTTTCTGCGCACTCTAGCCTCAAAAACACCGGTTTTCACTTTCAGCGCTGTTTGGAGCAAAAAAGACAAACGTCCAGCTTTTGCTGCCACAGCAAAGGTGCCAGCGGGGAAAAGTGATACTGGTCCTCACTGCCTCCTGGAACCCCTTCAAATGCCCCAGACAATTTGGCCCTCTCTGCTTTCCTGCGGACTCTAGCCTCAAAAGCACCTTTTTTCACTTTCGGCGCCCCTTAGAGGAAAAAAGACAAACGTCCAGCTTTTGCTGCCACAGCAAAGGTGCCAGCGGGGAAAAGTGATGCTGGTCCTCACTGCCTCATGGAACCCCTTCAAATGCCCCAGACAATTTGGCCCTCTCTGCTTTCCTGCGCACTCTAGCCTCAAAAGCACCTTTTTTCACTTTCGGCATCCTCCGGAGCAAAAAAGACAAACGTCCAGCTTTTGCTGCCACAGCAAAGGTGCCAGCGGGGAAAAGTGATGCTGGTCCTCACTGCCTCCTGGAACCCCTTCAAATGCCCCAGACAATTTGGCCCTCTCTGCTTTCCTGCGCACTCTAGCCTCAAAAGCACCTTTTTTCACTTTCGGCGCCCCCCAGAGGAAAAAAGACAAACGTCCAGCTTTTGCTGCCACAGCAAAGGTGCCAGCGGGGAAAAGTGATGCTGGTCCTCACTGCCTCCTGGAACCCCTTCAAATGCCCCAGACAATTTGGCCCTCTCTGCTTTCCTGCGCACTCTAGCCTCAAAAGCACCTTTTTTCACTTTCGGCATCCTCCGGAGCAAAAAAGACAAACGTCCAGCTTTTGCTGCCACAGCAAAGGTGCCAGCGGGGAAAAGTGATGCTGGTCCTCACTGCCTCCTGGAACCCCTTCAAATGCCCCAGACAATTTGGCCCTCTCTGCTTTCCTGCGCACTCTAGCCTCAAAAGCACCTTTTTTCACTTTCGGCGCCCTCCGGAGGAAAAAAGACAAACGTCCAGCTTTTGCTGCCACAGCAAAGGTGCCAGCGGGGAAAAGTGATGCTGGTCCTCACTGCCTCCTGGAACCCCTTCAAATGCCCCAGACAATTTGGCCCTCTCTGCTTTCCTGCGCACTCTAGCCTCAAAAGCACCTTTTTTCACTTTCGGCATCCTCCGGAGCAAAAAAGACAAACGTCCAGCTTTTGCTGCCACAGCAAAGGTGCCAGCGGGGAAAAGTGATGCTGGTCCTCACTGCCTCCTGGAACCCCTTCAAATGCCCCAGACAATTTGGCCCTCTCTGCTTTCCTGCGCACTCTAGCCTCAAAAGCACCTTTTTTCACTTTCGGCATCCTCCGGAGCAAAAAAGACAAACGTCCAGCTTTTGCTGCCACAGCAAAGGTGCCAGCGGGGAAAAGTGATGCTGGTCCTCACTGCCTCCTGGAACCCCTTCAAATGCCCCAGACAATTTGGCCCTCTCTGCTTTCCTGCGCACTCTAGCCTCAAAAGCACCTTTTTTCACTTTCGGCGCCCTCCGGAGCAAAAAAGACAAACGTCCAGCTTTTGCTGCCACAGCAAAGGTGCCAGCGGGGAAAAGTGATGCTGGTCCTCACTGCCTCCTGGAACCCCTTCAAATGCCCCAGACAATTTGGCCCTCTCTGCTTTCCTGCGCACTCTAGCCTCAAAAGCACCTTTTTTCACTTTCGGCGCCCCCCAGAGGAAAAAAGACAAACGTCCAGCTTTTGCTGCCACAGCAAAGGTGCCAGCGGGGAAAAGTGATGCTGGTCCTCACTGCCTCCTGGAACCCCTTCAAATGCCCCAGACAATTTGGCCCTCTCTGCTTTCCTGCGCACTCTAGCCTCAAAAGCACCTTTTTTCACTTTCGGCGCCCTCCGGAGGAAAAAAGACAAACGTCCATCTTTTGCTGCCACAGCAAAGGTGCCAGCGGGGAAAAGTGATGCTGGTCCTCACTGCCTCCTGGAACCCCTTCAAATGCCCCAGACAATTTGGCCCTCTCTGCTTTCCTGCGCACTCTAGCTTCAAAAGCACCTTTTTTCACTTTCGGCGCCCCCCAGAGGAAAAAAGACAAACGTCCAGCTTTTGCTGCCACAGCAAAGGTGCCAGCGGGGAAAAGTGATGCTGGTCCTCACTGCCTCCTGGAACCCCTTCAAATGCCCCAGACAATTTGGCCCTCTCTGCTTTCCTGCGGACTCTAGCCTCAAAAGCACCTTTTTTCACTTTCGGCGCCCTCCGGAGCAAAAAAGACAAACGTCCAGCTTTTGCTGCCACAGCAAAGGTGCCAGCGGGGAAAAGTGATGCTGGTCCTCACTGCCTCCTGGAACCCCTTCAAATGCCCCAGACAATTTGGCCCTCTCTGCTTTCCTGCGGACTCTAGCCTCAAAAGCACCTTTTTTCACTTTCGGCGCCCTCCGGAGGAAAAAAGACAAACGTCCAGCTTTTGCTGCCACAGCAAAGGTGCCAGCGGGGAAAAGTGATGCTGGTCCTCACTGCCTCCTGGAACCCCTTCAAATGCCCCAGACAATTTGGCCCTCTCTGCTTTCCTGCGCACTCTAGCCTCAAAAGCACCTTTTTTCACTTTCGGCGCCCCCCAGAGGAAAAAAGACAAACGTCCAGCTTTTGCTGCCACAGCAAAGGTGCCAGCGGGGAAAAGTGATGCTGGTCCTCACTGCCTCCTGGAACCCCTTCAAATGCCCCAGACGATTTTGCCCTCTCTGCTTTCCTGCGCACTCTAGCCTTAAAAGCACCTTTTTTCACTTTCGGCGCCCCCCAGAGGAAAAAAGACAAACGTCCAGCTTTTGCTGCCACAGCAAAGGTGCCAGCGGGGAAAAGTGATGCTGGTCCTCACTGCCTCCTGGAACCCCTTCAAATGCCCCAGACAATTTGGCCCTCTCTGCTTTTCTGCGCACTCTAGCCTCAAAAACACCGGTTTTCAATTTCAGCGCGGTTTGGAGCAAAAAAGACAAACGTCCAGCTTTTGCTGCCACAGCAAAGGTGCCAGCGGGGAAAAGTGATGCTGGTCCTCACTGCCTCCTGGAACCCCTTCAAATGCCCCAGACAATTTGGCCCTCTCTGCTTTCCTGCGCACTCTAGCCTCAAAAGCACCTTTTTTCACTTTCGGCGCCCTCCGGAGGAAAAAAGACAAACGTCCAGCTTTTGCTGCCACAGCAAAGGTGCCAGCGGGGAAAAGTGATGCTGGTCCTCACTGCCTCCTGGAACCCCTTCAAATGCCCCAGACAATTTGGCCCTCTCTACTTTCCTGCGCACTCTAGCCTCAAAAGCACCTTTTTTCACTTTCGGCGCCCCCCAGAGGAAAAAAGACAAACGTCCAGCTTTTGCTGCCACAGCAAAGGTGCCAGCGGGGAAAAGTGATGCTGGTCCTCACTGCCTCCTGGAACCCCTTCAAATGCCCCAGACAATTTGGCCCTCTCTGCTTTCCTGCGCACTCTAGCCTCAAAAGCACCTTTTTTCACTTTCGGCATCCTCCGGAGCAAAAAAGACAAACGTCCAGCTTTTGCTGCCACAGCAAAGGTGCCAGCGGGGAAAAGTGATGCTGGTCCTCACTGCCTCCTGGAACCCCTTCAAATGCCCCAGACAATTTGGCCCTCTCTGCTTTCCTGCGCACTCTAGCCTCAAAAGCACCTTTTTTCACTTTCGGCGCCCTCCGGAGCAAAAAAGACAAACGTCCAGCTTTTGCTGCCACAGCAAAGGTGCCAGCGGGGAAAAGTGATGCTGGTCCTCACTGCCTCCTGGAACCCCTTCAAATGCCCCAGACAATTTGGCCCTCTCTGCTTTCCTGCGCACTCTAGCCTCAAAAGCACCTTTTTTCACTTTCGGCGCCCCCCAGAGGAAAAAAGACAAACGTCCAGCTTTTGCTGCCACAGCAAAGGTGCCAGCGGGGAAAAGTGATGCTGGTCCTCACTGCCTCCTGGAACCCCTTCAAATGCCCCAGACAATTTGGCCCTCTCTGCTTTCCTGCGCACTCTAGCCTCAAAAGCACCTTTTTTCACTTTCGGCGCCCCCCAGAGGAAAAAAGACAAACGTCCAGCTTTTGCTGCCACAGCAAAGGTGCCAGCGGGGAAAAGTGATGCTGGTCCTCACTGCCTCCTGGATCCCCTTCAAATGCCCCAGACAATTTGGCCCTCTCTGCTTTCCTGCGCACTCTAGCTTCAAAAGCACCTTTTTTCACTTTCGGCGCCCCCCAGAGGAAAAAAGACAAACGTCCAGCTTTTGCTGCCACAGCAAAGGTGCCAGCGGGGAAAAGTGATGCTGGTCCTCACTGCCTCCTGGAACCCCTTCAAATGCCCCAGACAATTTGGCCCTCTCTGCTTTCCTGCGGACTCTAGCCTCAAAAGCACCTTTTTTCACTTTCGGCGCCCTCCGGAGCAAAAAAGACAAACGTCCAGCTTTTGCTGCCACAGCAAAGGTGCCAGCGGGGAAAAGTGATGCTGGTCCTCACTGCCTCCTGGAACCCCTTCAAATGCCCCAGACAATTTGGCCCTCTCTGCTTTCCTGCGGACTCTAGCCTCAAAAGCACCTTTTTTCACTTTCGGCGCCCCCCAGAGGAAAAAAGACAAACGTCCAGCTTTTGCTGCCACAGCAAAGGTGCCAGCGGGGAAAAGTGATGCTGGTCCTCACTGCCTCCTGGAACCCCTTCAAATGCCCCAGACAATTTGGCCCTCTCTGCTTTCCTGCGCACTCTAGCCTCAAAAGCACCTTTTTTCACTTTCGGCGCCCCCCAGAGGAAAAAAGACAAACGTCCAGCTTTTGCTGCCACAGCAAAGGTGCCAGCGGGGAAAAGTGATGCTGGTCCTCACTGCCTCCTGGAACCCCTTCAAATGCCCCAGACGATTTGGCCCTCTCTGCTTTCCTGCGCACTCTAGCCTTAAAAGCACCTTTTTTCACTTTCGGCGCCCCCCAGAGGAAAAAAGACAAACGTCCAGCTTTTGCTGCCACAGCAAAGGTGCCAGCGGGGAAAAGTGATGCTGGTCCTCACTGCCTCCTGGAACCCCTTCAAATGCCCCAGACAATTTGGCCCTCTCTGCTTTCCTGCGCACTCTAGCCTCAAAAGCACCTTTTTTCACTTTCGGCATCCTCCGGAGCAAAAAAGAAAAACGTCCAGCTTTTGCTGCCACAGCAAAGGTGCCAGCGGGGAAAAGTGATGCTGGTCCTCACTGCCTCCTGGAACCCCTTCAAATGCCCCAGACAATTTGGCCCTCTCTGCTTTCCTGCGCACTCTAGCCTCAAAAACACCGGTTTTCAATTTCAGCGCGGTTTGGAGCAAAAAAGACAAACGTCCAGCTTTTGCTGCCACAGCAAAGGTGCCAGCGGGGAAAAGTGATGCTGGTCCTCACTGCCTCCTGGAACCCCTTCAAATGCCCCAGACAATTTGGCCCTCTCTGCTTTCCTGCGCACTCTAGCCTCAAAAGCACCTTTTTTCACTTTCGGCGCCCCCCAGAGGAAAAAAGACAAACGTCCAGCTTTTGCTGCCACAGCAAAGGTGCCAGCGGGGAAAAGTGATGCTGGTCCTCACTGCCTCCTGGAACCCCTTCAAATGCCCCAGACAATTTGGCCCTCTCTGCTTTCCTGCGCACTCTAGCCTCAAAAGCACCTTTTTTCACTTTCGGCGCCCTCCGGAGCAAAAAAGACAAACGTCCAGCTTTTGCTGCCACAGCAAAGGTGCCAGCGGGGAAAAGTGATGCTGGTCCTCACTGCCTCCTGGAACCCCTTCAAATGCCCCAGACAATTTGGCCCTCTCTGCTTTCCTGCGCACTCTAGCCTCAAAAGCACCTTTTTTCACTTTCGGCGCCCCCCAGAGGAAAAAAGACAAACGTCCAGCTTTTGCTGCCACAGCAAAGGTGCCAGCGGGGAAAAGTGATGCTGGTCCTCACTGCCTCCTGGAACCCCTTCAAATGCCCCACACAATTTGGCCCTCTCTGCTTTCCTGCGCACTCTAGCCTCAAAAGCACCGTTTTTCTATTTCGGCGCCCTCCGGAGGAAAAAAGACAAACGTGCAGCTTTTGCTGCCACAGCAAAGGTGCCAGCGGGGAAAAGTGATGCTGGTCCTCACTGCCTCCTGGAACCCCTTCAAATGCCCCAGACAATTTGGCCCTCTCTGCTTTCCTGCGCACTCTAGCCTCAAAAGCACCTTTTTTCACTTTCGGCGCCCTCCGGAGCAAAAAAGACAAACGTCCAGCTTTTGCTGCCACAGCAAAGGTGCCAGCGGGGAAAAGTGATGCTGGTCCTCACTGCCTCCTGGAACCCCTTCAAATGCCCCAGACGATTTGGCCCTTTCTGCTTTCCTGCGGACTCTAGCCTCAAAAGCACCTGTTTTCACTTTCGGCGCCCCCCAGAGGAAAAAAGACAAACGTCCAGCTTTTGCTGCCACAGCAAAGGTGCCAGCGGGGAAAAGTGATGCTGGTCCTCACTGCCTCCTGGAACCCCTTCAAATGCCCCAGACAATTTGGCCCTCTCTGCTTTCCTGCGCACTCTAGCCTCAAAAGCACCTTTTTTCACTTTCGGCGCCCTCCGGAGGAAAAAAGACAAACGTCCAGCTTTTGCTGCCACAGCAAAGGTGCCAGCGGGGAAAAGTGATGCTGGTCCTCACTGCCTCCTGGAACCCCTTCAAATGCCCCAGACAATTTGGCCCTCTCTGCTTTCCTGCGCACTCTAGCTTCAAAAGCACCTTTTTTCACTTTCGGCGCCCCCCAGAGGAAAAAAGACAAACGTCCAGCTTTTGCTGCCACAGCAAAGGTGCCAGCGGGGAAAAGTGATGCTGGTCCTCACTGCCTCCTGGAACCCCTTCAAATGCCCCAGACAATTTGGCCCTCTCTGCTTTCCTGCGGACTCTAGCCTCAAAAGCACCTTTTTTCACTTTCGGCGCCCTCCGGAGCAAAAAAGACAAACGTCCAGCTTTTGCTGCCACAGCAAAGGTGCCAGCGGGGAAAAGTGATGCTGGTCCTCACTGCCTCCTGGAACCCCTTCAAATGCCCCAGACAATTTGGCCCTCTCTGCTTTCCTGCGCACTCTAGCCTCAAAAGCACCTTTTTTCACTTTCGGCGCCCTCCGGAGGAAAAAAGACAAACGTCCAGCTTTTGCTGCCACAGCAAAGGTGCCAGCGGGGAAAAGTGATGCTGGTCCTCACTGCCTCCTGGAACCCCTTCAAATGCCCCAGACAATTTGGCCCTCTCTGCTTTCCTGCGCACTCTAGCCTCAAAAGCACCGTTTTTCACTTTCGGCGCCCCCCAGAGGAAAAAAGACAAACGTCCAGCTTTTGCTGCCACAGCAAAGGTGCCAGCGGGGAAAAGTGATGCTGGTCCTCACTGCCTCCTGGAACCCCTTCAAATGCCCCAGACAATTTGGCCCTCTCTGCTTTCCTGCGCACTCTAGCCTCAAAAACACCGGTTTTCAATTTCAGCGCGGTTTGGAGCAAAAAAGACAAACGTCCAGCTTTTGCTGCCACAGCAAAGGTGCCAGCGGGGAAAAGTGATGCTGGTCCTCACTGCCTCCTGGAACCCCTTCAAATGCCCCAGACAATTTGGCCCTCTCTGCTTTCCTGCGCACTCTAGCCTCAAAAGCACCTTTTTTCACTTTCGGCGCCCCCCAGAGGAAAAAAGACAAACGTCCAGCTTTTGCTGCCACAGCAAAGGTGCCAGCGGGGAAAAGTGATGCTGGTCCTCACTGCCTCCTGGAACCCCTTCAAATGCCCCAGACAATTTGGCCCTCTCTGCTTTCCTGCGCACTCTAGCCTCAAAAACACCGGTTTTCAATTTCAGCGCGGTTTGGAGCAAAAAAGACAAACGTCCAGCTTTTGCTGCCACAGCAAAGGTGCCAGCGGGGAAAAGTGATGCTGGTCCTCACTGCCTCCTGGAACCCCTTCAAATGCCCCAGACAATTTGGCCCTCTCTGCTTTCCTGCGCACTCTAGCCTCAAAAGCACCTTTTTTCACTTTCGGCGCCCCCCAGAGGAAAAAAGACAAACGTCCAGCTTTTGCTGCCACAGCAAAGGTGCCAGCGGGGAAAAGTGATGCTGGTCCTCACTGCCTCCTGGAACCCCTTCAAATGCCCCAGACAATTTGGCCCTCTCTGCTTTCCTGCGCACTCTAGCCTCAAAAGCACCGTTTTTCTATTTCGGCGCCCTCCGGAGGAAAAAAGACAAACGTGCAGCTTTTGCTGCCACAGCAAAGGTGCCAGCGGGGAAAAGTGATGCTGGTCCTCACTGCCTCCTGGAACCCCTTCAAATGCCCCAGACAATTTGGCCCTCTCTGCTTTCCTGCGCACTCTAGCCTCAAAAGCACCTTTTTTCACTTTCGGCGCCCTCCGGAGCAAAAAAGACAAACGTCCAGCTTTTGCTGCCACAGCAAAGGTGCCAGCGGGGAAAAGTGATGCTGGTCCTCACTGCCTCCTGGAACCCCTTCAAATGCCCCAGACAATTTGGCCCTCTCTGCTTTCCTGCCGTCTCTATCCTCAAAAGCACCTTTTTTCACTTTCGGCGCCCTCCGGAGGAAAAAAGACAAACGTCCAGCTTTTGCTGCCACAGCAAAGGTGCCAGCGGGGAAAAGTGATGCTGGTCCTCACTGCCTCCTGGAACCCCTTCAAATGCCCCAGACGATTTGGCCCTCTCTGCTTTCCTGCGCACTCTAGCCTCAAAAGCAACTTTTTTCACTTTCGGCGCCCTCCGGAGGAAAAAAGACAAACGTCCAGCTTTTGCTGCCACAGCAAAGGTGCCAGCGGGGAAAAGTGATGCTGGTCCTCACTGCCTCCTGGAACCCCTTCAAATGCCCCAGACAATTTGGGCCCTTTCTGCTTTCCTGCGGACTCTAGCCTCAAAAGCACCTGTTTTCACTTTCGGCGCCCCCCAGAGGAAAAAGACAAACGTCCAGCTTTTGCTGCCACAGCAAAGGTGCCAGCGGGGAAAAGTGATGCTGGTCCTCACTGCCTCCTGGAACCCCTTCAAATGCCCCAGACAATTTGGCCCTCTCTGCTTTCCTGCGCACTCTAGCCTCAAAAGCACCTTTTTTCACTTTCGGCGCCCTCCGGAGGAAAAAAGACAAACGTCCAGCTTTTGCTGCCACAGCAAAGGTGCCAGCGGGGAAAAGTGATGCTGGTCCTCACTGCCTCCTGGAACCCCTTCAAATGCCCCAGACAATTTGGCCCTCTCTGCTTTCCTGCGCACTCTAGCTTCAAAAGCACCTTTTTTCACTTTCGGGGCCCCCCAGAGGAAAAAAGACAAACGTCCAGCTTTTGCTGCCACAGCAAAGGTGCCAGCGGGGAAAAGTGATGCTGGTCCTCACTGCCTCCTGGAACCCCTTCAAATGCCCCAGACAATTTGGCCCTCTCTGCTTTCCTGCGGACTCTAGCCTCAAAAGCACC